>NC_142498.1:15872105-16077105 GCF_965113065.1 Corylus avellana
TGGGTAAAAATGTAGTATAAGATTTTTTTTTTTTTTTCAATCATTCAAAGTCTAATGGTTTGATAGGCTTTGATTGCGGTTGTAATTCATTTACATGTATTTTGCTTTTGTTGGCTTTTGTCATCAAATAGCCCAGGAGAGAGTTTGCTAAGTTTTTAGTATTGGTGTATTTTGGTTATCAAAACATGGCTTGTAACTTTTTAAACACTTAAGTGTGTTGGTGGTAAAGGTTAGGATTTGGAATTGCAAGTTTCTAAACGGAGAGATAGATGAGTGATAGAGATAAACCATAGAGTATTTTTATTTTTTTTCATGGATGAGGGATCCAAGAGGTGAGATCCCGTGTTTTGGGTGCATTTGCTTTTCTTGTTTCAAGTTGACATGTCTACTTTTTATTAGAATGCACAAAATGATTGGTTTGTGCGAAAACTTTATAAGAATTATTCTCCAAGGGTAATTTAGAAGTAAATGTAACCATAGTTGAGTCAAAGGAAAATGCGAAGAATAATTTAGTATAGGATTGAAGGTGCTTCAACAGGTTTTGAAAGAACTTCTTCAAAACTCTAAGTCCTTTGGAAAATTACACTACTTTGAGCCGATGAAAAAGGATGGGAAAATTATTACTAAGCCTAGTTTGGTAATAACGACCTAGTTTGGTCGGCCAATTTATGGAAGGAGAAGTGCTACACTTTTCAAATTTTAAATGATTTGTCACCATCACATGAAATTTATTATTTTGAAAGATGTGTGTCATCAATTCATGTGATGATGACACATCATTTAAAAACTAACTTCTAAAAAAAAAATTTTGAGAAGTATAATATTTCTCCCGCTTCCATTTTTCACTATGAAGCGAATACTGGATTCAATATGGAAGCAGCAGCATGACAAAGTTGACATATTCACCCTGGAAAATGGATTGTATGCTTTCAGATTTCAAGATGATGTGATGCTATTATGGAGAAAATATGGCACATAGCCAATAAGCCTATGATTCTTCGAAAGTGGAGCTGAAAAATTGGCTAGAGTCTTGGTAGAAGTCAATGTTGATGTAAGCTTCCAAAAGGAGCTTGAGCTAGAAACAAAAATGGACGGTGTGTTACTATAGGGGTTGAGTACGGACATAAATTAGCCATAAACTAGTTTATAGTTAATTCATACAAACTAATTTAATAGAGTGACATGTGTCCATTAACATGTAATAGTACATATTTTTTTTTTAATAGCATATGTTTTTCACGTGTTTTAGCATTAATAAGAAGCACATGTTTTAAGATTTGTTTGTATGAATTAGATTGGTTCGTATGAATTAGTTACAAACTGGTTTGTAACTAATTTTTGTCTGATGGATTCCTTTGAAATGTGTAGGGTTGGCAATGCCTTTGGACATGCTACTTATGCTTGTACTAAACATGAGAAAAAAGTTTGGGTCCTCGAGAATAGAGGGCAGCAACATAAGGGGGAAGAAGTAACGAGTGATTAAATGGGTTGGTTATGAGAGTGAGGATAAGTTGATGGAAAGTAAAGTTGGGGAGTTTGATAAAGTAATCAAAGAAGCCTTTAGGTGCATTCATAGGTTTTGATAAAGTAATCAATAAGCCTTTAGGTTTCAAACTTTCAAGAGAGAATGCACAATCATGTTTTTATGCTATCACCCAGTCTAACCATGCTTTAGTTGCCCAACAACAGCTTGACCCAGCCACAATGGCTGGGTTACCCAGCAAATGACCCTTCTTCTTAGCTTTAACCATATATATATATATATATGAGAAATAATAGAATTCATTATTTTTTCAGTCATCTTTTAACCATCTCTATAGTGAATAGATGAACCATTGAATTTGTATAGAGTCTACGTGAGTCCCACAAATCTAATGGTTTGATCTATTGAATTTGTAAAGACGAAATGAGATGAGAAAAATATTGATGTGAATCATTTCTCTATATAAATGTAAATACAAAAACTGCTACACCCAGCTAACTTAACATAATGAAATACTTATAACATATTTGTGTGATATATATCATTTGAGTTTTGAAGTAGGTAATGCGACAATAACAAGATAACCCAAATATGTATGCGTCATCAAATGAAGTCTTTTCTAATTTAACTAATTCATACAAACTAATCTAATAAAGTGACGAGTATTTCTAAAGCATGCAAGTAGAACATGTTTTTTTGTTAATACTATTAAAAAAACATGTACTTCTCACATGCTAAAAGACACATATTACTTTATTAGAGTCTTGAAGCTGATATATGTTCACTTCTCTTCAACTCCACAACAAATAAAAACATATTCCCTCACAAACTAATAAAACAGATGCTCCTTATATTACGGCCTTCTATGCCTGCCGAAAATGCGAGAGAGGGATTGTACATCCTAGAACAACATTTTGAATGGATTGGACTTACAAGGACTTTAAACCCAGCACTCAAGTATGATAACTTTTTTTCTTAGATAAGACTTGAAAATTTATACTTTTTCTTCTCAAAGACAACTAATAATTACACTTAAGCTGAAAACTAATAAGAATTTTCTAAATTGCAAGTACTCTTCACTAAAGGATAAGTGTAAATACTATTTTATCTTTTAGTCAATATACATATCAGATTGAGGATAAAGCAGCGTGTAGTAGACTGCTTCATACAACTAGCATATAGGCAGAATTGTCTCCAGAAGTATCAACGCAGACATCAAAAAATACAGTAACATGAGACGAAAATTAATCATTACATGAAATTTCTATGTAACAGAAAATGCTTTATGATGCTCTCTCATTGGAATCTCTATAATGGGCACTGCTGGTGTATTTAATCAATGGCAATTATGAGAAAACCAACAGATACATACATGAGAAAAACAGGATAGAGCGCAAGGGCTTTTCTCCTTGGGTTGACTGCTGAACTCATGAAAGGATATGCGGCCCAGGAGCTCCACGCCAGCGTCACACATACAACAATCACTTTCAATATCACATTGTCCTTCAACATACAGATTATGGCTCCAACGTCCAGAGGGAACAAGCAATAACCAAGCAAACTCAGACTTTGAAAGAAGATTATATGTCCCCCCTAACATGGCAAATACAAGAACCTCAGCCAAAGTCCACTTCTTACTATGTATGAAAACTTTTTTTCCCTGTGCTTCTCTAATTTACTTTTTTGAATTTTTATATTCTATAGAAGAAAAGTATGCAGACTTTTGCATCTCCAAAATTCAATCTAACAGCATCTGGGTATTTTCATAATGTTGTGTATGCACAATTGTAGACTAGATTTCAAGAATTGTTAATGCTAAGTATGTATGAGAGCGAGGGAATTACCAGCAGCAGTACATTCAAGGTCAGAATCACAGCACCAGCAGCAAGTAGCGCAAATGCAACAGCAAAAACCTCAGACTGAAGATTATAGAAAAAATGACGATGATGAGCAGAGACTCAAAGAGACAAAAATAAGTGAATAAATAACATGAAAAACACTTTGAATGGAAAAAAAAAAAAGCCTCTTAATAGATATAGATACATAATCAGTCATTCACTTTCTTCATCTTCATTGAATATTACGGTCAATTAGAGTAGCATTGCAACTGAAATGCAAATTGATGAGGCAGAGAGGTATTTAGACTATTAAATTCATGACAAAATTACAGGCTCCATATGCTAATCAAATGCAGCGATCCCAGATGATACATAGCCACTAAAAGTAGGGAGTTGCTTGTAGTTAAATTCCATGTAATCCAAAATATTCCACAGCAGAAACCATAGCTGGGAAAAATAAACCAAGCCATTTTTTGCTAAAACAATTCCAGGAGAGATGTATTCAGTGGAAAAAGGCTACATTGGTACCAGCACTAATCTACAATACTTTATCGGTCTGCTAGAATAGTTGCTAAATATAAGTCATGACTTAGAGATGTGCTAACCATACTTGTCCAATTGGACCAGTCAAAGTCACTTAGAGCATTCCTAGTGAACTAGGCAAACACTAAATTTTACCTAAAACATCCATTTTTTATATTTTAGATAGCCACTTCCCTAAAACACCGCACATTAATCTCTCTTAATCTTTCTATACTTTATTTAAATATTCTTTCTTTATTTCCAATTCTCCAAGTCAAAAAAATATTCTTCTCCAAAGAATCTGAAACCCAATTCCTTGAAACTCAATCCTGAACTCCTCGCAACAATCAAATCCATATCCATAATACCCACGAATAGTTTCTGAACTTCAAACAATTTTTTAAACCATCACAAACCCAATTCTCCCGCAACAAAATTCAAAACCCAAATCAATCTGATTCCATCAATGTCCTCAATCCTCCTCCTATATTTACTTTCCTGATACTCAAATTAATACCCAAGTCTTGTGGATTCGGATCTACAAATCAGCCAAAATTCAAAAACTTTTTCCAGAAAATATAACCAGTTGCTGAAGAAAGTTTTTCTTAGAGACTGAACTGAAATTCAGATTTTGCGTGAACAAGGTTGAAACAAAGACTCTCAAAGACTAAACAAGAAGAAGAAGAAGTAGATCAAAAGGAGGAAGCTGACCGTTTGAGATTATTGAGAGAGACAGAGAGAGAACAGAGTATTCTGAATATAGTAATGCCCAAAAATGTAGCGAGACACTCTGACAAGAGGCAAATTTACTGCAGTACTACCGAGCTTGCTGCAGGGGATATTTTGAGCTCAGTTTGGCTAAAAATGGGTTTTGCCTTGCCCACTAGGAATGCTCTTATAGCCTAAACTCTTCCCTAATAAGGAATCAATGTGCGATTTATCAGCACCCATATATGGCCTTCGCACTCCTCACATAATATGGGACTAATTTTCTGGGGTGCACAGTATAAATTGACATATATCTGGGGATAAACGAGTTATAAAGAGTTATATAGGAAATGCTAGTGATGCAAATTTTGCTCAAGAATCAACGAATTGGTTAAACTTTCAATAATCCTCATTAGTACTATCATTTCCTAATCTTGTCCTGTCGATATCTCAATCATTTCACAGATGCATCATTTGCGGTTCTTTCATAAGATCAAAAGTAAAGAAAGAAAAGGAAAAAGGAAAAAGGCATTGGGCTCGCAGACCTTCTTGACGGAGGCAGACCAGGAGAGAGCGAGGCCTAAGAAGACAATGAAGAAAAAGGGGCCCCAGAGATCCCAATCGCGGAGAGCCTTGCCAGGGTCTTCTCTGTAGGGGTTGGGGAACACCACCAGCTTCAGATTGCTCACGATCCTCGCCAGATCCCGCTTCACCGTGTCCCAGACCGGTTCCGTCAGCGTGTTCGCGGCAGGCCCGAACCCGGTCACCCCGATGCTCACGGATGGCACCTTCTGGCTGGAGGTGGAGGAGGAGGGTGGTGGCGGCGGCGGAGGAGCAGAAGGAGGAGGCAGATGCGACTGTATGAATGGCGAGGGGGAGGAGGAGACCACGGGGATGGAGGCGCGTGGCGGGCTGGGCGGCCGGGCCGGGAGGACCGTGGCGGGGCCCGATTGGACGCTGGCGTTGATCAGATTCTCGATCTCGTCGATGTCCGACTGGGAGGACTGGTGGAGGGGTATCGTGTCGGCGTGCGACATCTTTTCTTTTTTAGATTTTCCGGGAAAGTGTAGGAACGAGATCTGTTTTGAGAGTAGATCTGAGGAGAGATCAGAGAAGATAAAAAGAAACGTTTTTTTTCTTCTTTTTTTTTGTGGGGTTCTTTTGGTAATTAAGGTAGGACACAAGTGCAACTGCATGGCCTAGGTCTGGTTTAAAAGAATCGTCGTCACCTTCCTTTTCAATTACTTTAATTTTCTAACTTTTTAAAAGGTCAATTAATTTACAAGTCATCTAAACGTCGTCGCTTAGGAGGCGAGTGAAAATGAGGTCAGTCGATGACTCGATGGGCTTAATTTGTAAGTTAATTGATTATGATTATCTGATTCATAGACAAATTAATTTGTTTTAATAATCTTTTTTTTTTCCTTTTTTTTTTTTTTCTTCTAATTAATATGGGAGGAAAAGGGTCCGTTTTAGTAGTCAGATTGTATAATGATGATATAGATTTAGAGGCCATATAATGTTAGTGAGTGAGTATGCTCTTGCTTGCACAAATTATAGCAATCTTTTGGTATACACATTGTGTTCAGAAACTTCACACCCATTTTATCACTTATTTTAAAGTGACTTTTTATATCAAATATTATAAAAATAAAAATAATATCGGTCGGTGTGGAATGAGTAATAAATAAGTACACTATTTCTCAATAAAAAGATAATTATTAACCAAGTAAAACATGTTCCATGAATCAACGTGAAATGAGCATGAAGAATAACATTTCTCATCAATTTATCAAATTATGCCAGAAAATGACATAAAACTCAAATTGAAGTACAGGAATTTAAAAACAAAAATTAAGAGATTAATCCCCCCGGGGAGTAAAACCCCAATTCCGCCTCAAAAGTATGCACCCTCACATTCTATGGCATTCCGGGAAATCAAATAAAATAGAAAAAAAAAATGTAAATATCATTATATTATTCTTTTTCTCCAAAACATGGGTCCAATTCCCCCCCCCCCCCCCCCCCCCGCGCCAATGCTTCAAAACATTTCATCCTTGCACCTAGTTCTTTGGGTTTCAAATATAATTAGGGTAATAATAAATACCCTCATGCAATTGGGAAAGAAATGTATTAAAAATTCAAAACAGTCGCCCATCTCAATTCCTCATGGCTTGAGGGCAAGGGCAAGACCCAACCTAGGGCCAGCCTTATTATTGGCCTTGGAGTCGTAGTCGGCCGAAACAGTAATCAGTGACTTCGGCCTCCATTCACGCTGGCATAGCATTGCAACTTTCCCGTTGTCAGAGAATCGTGTTTTTACCAAAGTTTGCGGGTCAACTGCGTGAGAGCTTCCAATGGTAAAACAGTTTTCATTGCTGGCAAATCTGTGACTCATTTCAGCAGCAACTGTTGTTCCATTCACAGGATTCACAAAATGAACATAAGATGCCTTCAACGTCTCTCCTTTGTCCGTCCTGCATAAACAGGAAAACATTCTTAGGCCACAAACACTTGATTTCTTATAACTGTAAGTTGAATTTTGCTCCATTTCCAAAAAGACAACAAAATCCTCCTTAGACAGTCCTACTTCACTCCACCTAATCGACACAACCTTTCTTAAACCATAAAACACAGCATTCACTTAATTCTCTATGGAAACCTGTGTGGATCAAATCAGCAGCATGGACTTCTCTAGTGGAAGCCAATTGACAATATTCCAATTTTATGGGTTATAACGTGGAGACATAATGAACATTTAAGAAAAAAAAAAGGTAGTGATGGATATTCAACATTCTGTCTAAAGAGTTGTTTTCCCTCCCATTTCCGGCTCACTGTTAAGGTGTAGTTCATATCTCATTGATTGAGGGCTTGCCATAATGAACATAACACAGTTCATTTTCAATTGCTAAAAGTGAATCATTAACATTTGAGAACCAAAATCTTGCTTTTGAACCAGTCTAAAACTTCTGAAAACAAAAATAAAAGGAGTCCAAGTTAGCCCTAAGACAAATTTCTTGGTAGGTTGTACATGCACAATCCAATTGTGCAAGAAGATGAAGACAAGCTCCATTGGGTTCCTTTCAAGAGAGAGAAGTTCGACGTTAGATCGTTCTATAACGTCCCCTCCCTTGCAAGAGTATATGGCAAAACATGGTCCCCTTGAGAGTTTCGTTTTTTGTTTGGACAGCCACTCTAGGGAAGATCCTCACCATTGATAACTTTAGAAAACGTGTTATTGTGGTTGACTAATGTTGTACGTGTAAGAGTGGGGAGTTTGTGGATCATCTCCTTCATTATGAGATCACCAATGCCTTGTGGAGTGCTATTTATAGTCAGGTTGAGTTAGCTTGGGTTATGCCTAAGAGAGTAGTAGACCTTTTTGCATGCTGGAGATGGTTGGGAGGCAATTCTCAGAGCACAAATATGTTAAAGATGGTCTAGTCTGGTGTCTTTGGAGGAAAAGAAATGATAGAAATTTTGAAGACAGTGAGAACTAAAGTCTTTCTTTTCACAACTTTATCATTAGTTATAGTTTTATCTTATTAGTTTTCAAGGTTTTCTTGATTTGTTTTTTCTTTCTAACTAGGTGTTTTCTCCCGTGTACTTGAGTTTCGCCTTTGCGCCTTTAATGATATTTCGTTTACTTAAAAAGAAAAAAGTCACGTTGAAACACATAAGCACACACAAAATATGAAACAATGAAAAATAAGAATAAATACACATTTAAGAACGCTGGAAAGAAATTAAAGATTTCACTTCACTTACAACAAAAGGGCCGCAGAGTAATCTGGCTTGTTCAAGCCAATCCCAGCATTGTACTTTGTGAAAGAAGCAGAAGCTGTATCAAATCCAACTTCGGCCCCCAAACTGAGATCCTTGCTGCCAATTGCAGCTGAAAGCTCCAAAAGAGGATTTGGGTTCAGGCCAATACTGGAATCAATTGCTGCATGAGGATGGAGATACTGCACATCCAGCTGGTATAAAATGCAGAGAAAATGTGAGATACTTTCAGAATACCTTGGAGCTGAATTCTATGTTTTAACATTAACAATCATAACTTCTGAAATAAAGTTATCCGAGTAATAGAGAACATCTGAAGTTCTGTAACAAGCTGGGACATCATTGTTTTCAGCAATCGAAAATGCGGTTTTTAGGGCTGTGTTTGGTTCTTTTGGGCTTTAGTTTGGGCTTTAGCTTGGGCCTTTTATGTATGTCTGTGAGTGTTATTTGAGATTCTTGGGTTGTTGTAACGATTCGTGTGGGTTTTGTGGGCTTTTGGGCTTCTCTAGGTGTTTGTTTTTGAGGGTCTGTTGGGGTTCTTATGTGGGTAAGCTTTGTTTTTTTCTTTTTCTAGTTAGGTGTTTTCACTTATATACTTCCAGTGTACATAGGGGAGCCTTTCGCTTGTAATAAAACTTGACTATTACTTATCAAAAAAAAATAACACCCTTTGGCCAAAATAAATGGACTTCTTAAAGCCTCTTTCTACAGGTTTCTAAAACTGCACGAACTTTTTTGACATAAAATGTCATATTGGAAAACATCACGGAGGTACGTGAAGAAAAAAACAAATGAAAAAAATGAACTAATTAAATTCACACAGAATCTTAACAATCACATACCAGTAATAAATCTACGAATAACACAATCCGTGGGTGAACTAAACCTAATTGGAACTTTTTCCACCAACAAGACCCTAGCCTAATGCATCATATGTTATACTTGTACGGTTGTGCCATCCCTTTCTCATCACAAATAATGATGAATACGAAAAGAAGTGGGCTTTTTCACAGACAGGGTCTGGGGTATGGCTCCACATCTTGGACTACCCTGTTAGCATCCCAAGTTTGTTAAACAATGATACTTTTAGTCATCATAATTGCCAGATTAAAACCCTTGTATCCTTGACCTAATGATAAATCGACTGATCAAAAAGCCTGGAATGGTCAAAAGAGCAATTAATGCTATATGTTATACTTGTACGGTTAGACTAAAGCACATATTGCTTCTTGCTCACTTCCCAATTTAAGAATCTTGGTTGGGATCAATGGAGTTATAAAAAAGACCAACTGTTGGGAGCTAGAAAAACCTCACTGGAGACACTTTCAAAGGGAAAAAAAATAGAGACCATATAATAACCCTAATTCTCATATGAGGGATGACCACTACTACTTCATTTTATTATTATTATTATTATTATTATTCACTGAGCAGCATGACCACAATCATTTTTTTTTATCTTTTTTGTTTTTTGTTTTTGTTTTTGTTTTTTTGTCAAAATTGTTTGCCAATTTTTTTTTTTCCAAAATATTGCATTTCACTGACCTTGCCAGACTTGTGATCAGGAATTTTGAAGCTAAATGCTGCTTTGGTGCTCGGGAAGATATCACTCACAGTCACTTTTGTAGACACCTGTGAAAAAGGTAAATTAGGAATACATTAAAGCTGTTGAGGTTATGCAACAGATATTAGTGATACGCCACATGGGAAAATCATGGGGCCCACCTAGCAACCTGACAACAATAGCATATTAGCGACTTTTACCATGAAAAAAAAAAAGGTTCCACGGCAGAATGTTCTCTTACATTAGAATAGGTATCAACTTTCACATCCACAGTAGTATTTCCACTCTTGTACAGAGTATTTATGTCCCCAAAAAAAATTTGGTCCCTCTTTAAACCAGTAGCTGTAAGTCCCTGTCAAAAAATTAAGAACAAAAATAGGCTCCATTAGACAACATTATGAGCAAGAGGGAGGTAGATTAAACACTGCTTTTGCAAAAATCTACAGACATCAAAAGATATGTACGAAGGGTTCCTCAACTTACATACAGCATGACTATAGCTAAATTAGGATGCCAAGGTGCTATCACGGAAAATAAAGAAAAACTCGTGATTTCTATAGTATCTACTTCAAATTGAGGGCTTTCATCTTTTCATGTTAAACGTGAACTCTAATAACATAAATCACAGATAAGGCCTACCTCATTAATCAAAACTCGCACTACTACATTTTTTATTTATTTATATAAACCCTATAATACCAATAATGTGATAGGTCCTTCACAAGGTATACGCCAGCAACAAGGGCCAACATTCTTTTAGGGAGAAAAAAAAATGACAATGGAAAAGAAACCAAAACACCAAGAGAACAATCAGATGAAAGCAGTATACTTTGCATTTGAACTTCATTCTGCAATTGAATTTGCTTTAAAACTTGGAAGGTAAAATATCTATATACACCACACATTTCCTACGAGGAAACCAGAATACTGACTTGTGTCCTCTTGAAATCTGAGAATTTTCAAGTTGAAAAACACCTAATTAATATATTTCTGGAGTACTAATCAAGTTACAAAATGAACCGACCCTTGGAAAAGGTCTTCTTGTTGTAGCATATGTGTGGAGCACAGTACAGTTTTTTCTAAAAAAGGACAAAAATAAAACAGCATAAGAACGTATAACAGATTCACATCTACATGTGAAATCCAATATAACACATTATGATTTTATGCTTCAACCACTGAATATTCTCGAATCATAGATTACTATTCAATATTCAAGACAAGATCACCAAAAAAAAAAGTGATTAACTCTGAAACTGGAATTATAATGGTAAAATTCGACCTACTGTTTGCATTTATATTTTTCCTCGTCACTATTTTTTGATAAGTATATATTTTTAAAAAAACATAAAAAGCTAGCATTTTCCTCGTCACTATTTTTAAGTCATTAAAATGGAAAGACATAGAAAGCCAAAATCTTCCAACATTTAGTGATGATGACAAGTAAAGCAACCCTTTGTCAATTCTTTTTTTTTTTTTTTTTTTCCCTTCAAATCTTCTTGCGTCTGAGAAGTTCACACTTTCCTTTATTATGCCAGAACTCAGCATCAGGGATGCTATGTCCAATCTCTTTAGATGACCTAAATCATTCAACCATCCAAATCTTTTACCATGTTTCTCGAGACTTATATACAAAAGAATAATTGACTAAGAAGCCAAAAAGTTAATACCATGTTATCATCTTAGGAAGGATGCACAAAATCTCACATCCTGGTATTAAAAGAAACAATAAAAGATACATCAGCATCTCTTATAAAAATTCTAAGTTCTGATTTAACTAATTTTGTTCCATAATTTCTTTTTTCTGGCTCAGTAGATAGGGAGCGAGAGTAGACCAGTTAAAAGCCAAATTCACTGGATTTTTAGCACCTTATTTCTCTAGTCCTAGCCTGAAATTGTCCTGTCATGGTTAAGACTCCAAAACTAGAGCAAAAACTAACAATAATATGGACTGTGACAGTTTAAATATATCAATCACCTAAAATGTAACACCCCGGCCTCATATTGGAAATATGAATAGCACACATAAAGTGAATGGTTTATAAAGAGAATCATGAGTGGTAAATCTCACATTGCCTAGTTACTAGATGAAACTGGGCTTTATAAGAAATTCTAAGAAAGCTAGTTACTAGGTGAAACTGGGTGGTTTATAAAGATAGTCATGAGCGGAAAGTCTCACATTGCCTAGTTACTAGGTAAAACTGGGCTTTATAAAATTATAGGAAAGCTTCAAAATGACAAGTTCTTTTGGGGTGATAGGGCAGATGCGGTTAGCACTTTTTTCTAGGGCGTTATAAAGGGGTGTTACATGAAACAACAGTGTAAAAGGATTTCTTAGGGTATATGAATGGGAGATGGAAAAAGGAGGCAGACCCAGGAAATTATCATGAGATTCATTATTTAATTCTTAATTGATTTCTGATCACCACAAGAGAGAAATAAACACATACATGAAACAATGGATCTTAGGTAATTCCTCCCAAAAACAGAAAACCAAGAACTTAAGTGGCATCATCATTGCATAAAAAATTAGAACCAACAGCAAATTAAAGCAGAGAGGTCAAATCTTCCTAGTAAAGTAGTCAAACTACCATAACCAAAAGTGTAGGTTTTAAATAGGGAACCTAAAGACAGAAAGTAGGATCAGACATACCAGCCCAGTGGAGCTCAGCAATGACAGGGTAAACTTGTGATCGAAGTTGTAATCCTTGGTCAGTAGGTCTGCATAGAGGTCAAAATTTAACAAGATTAAAATTGACAAAGCACGGTACTGCAAAGTTTTAAATCTTCTGCATTAAATTTCATGGAAACACAAATGTAGATTTAAGGCTCTTGATAGTGGAATGATGGTTCCTTCATATAGGTTTTCAAGTTGATGCATAATCTAAAAATATATTCAAGTTTCTTTGACAATGGTTTTCATCAAGAACCATGATGCATAACTCTCATTACTTAATAGAAACACTGATAACTTAATCTGAAGTTTTCAAATATGTAACTTACCACCTTCTATTCATTAGACATGTTTTTAGTGCCAAAGTTTATAACCCCAATCACTTTATGTGACATATTTCAAAATAAGAATTGCATAATTGCTAGGCCTCAGACCTTGTTAAAAATATTTAATTATTAAACTTTTCTTTTCCTTTTTCCTTTCCCCATTTCAAGTAATTATCACTTAATCAAATCTATATGGGGTCAACTTCTATAAACTCTACACCACAATTTACGTACCAATCATTTACATCACTTTCCCACTTATATTAGTACTTGTTTGCTGGAACAAAACCTCCAGAAACAAGCTCAGCAATTTTAAACTCTTAATTTCAAGCTTGGGTACTTCACATCAGTCAGGAGTTGAAACCCTTGCAGATCTACTTAGCTTTAGAGGGACATGTCTTTCTAGTCACAACTTGATAAACAAATATGTCAGCTGTTCATCAGATGCAACTCGCAGTAAATTAGACAAAATGGATAAGAGCCATAAGACCTGATTAGGGCGTACTATCTAAATGGGCAGATCTGTAAATTACAATACCTGATCACATTTAGTCTTGTCACCACATTCCGGGAGGTTTACTATTGACAGATTATCATTTCCATTGCTCCCCAACCCCAAAGAAAAAAGAAAGAAAAGAAAAAAAATTTGCCAACCAGAGAAGTCTGAGAAGAATATAAATGCCATCCTCACAATAAAATATTTAAAATATGCTGCCGAAACTATCACTGTTACAAAGTGCTGCTACCCTTGCATTGTTGCAACCTACAGTCACTTCTAAACAAAAATTTAAGATGCTCCTCATCTCCACAAATCTAACATTTATAGAAAATGGTAAATAATGCATTATAAAAAAGTTCTACTGCATGTGCACTTGCAAATTATGTTTGTCCAAACTTCAGGTAAATTGCAAAGAAATGAAACAGAAGTAAAAATCCAATGAGAAAGTGTTCTACCACCCATATCACCAAATATTCAGCCCACGACACACACATAACAATACACCATATATAATGATTTCATAGAGGAGATACCTTTTGCTTTTTTGCCTATATCTGAAAACGATGCCGGACCACTGGCCATATTCAATTACAAAGAAAGAATAGATCCGTACCCTGTGCCACAAATGTGATGATAAACCATAAGTTGCAGTTTCACACAACAGCAAATATACTGTGCATTGCAATAAAAGTAACATGACTCATTTCATAATATTTTACCAGAAAATAAGTATATATGTTTGTACTATGATATGCATTCGAGTGTCGTATCGTAAAATTAACACACACTGGATGCAGTGCATCCCAAAGCAATTAGAAATAAAGCACCTAGCATTACTAAAAGTAACTTTAGGATGATTGATGAAACTATACCCTCTAGAGTAAATGACTTGTTTTCAATGGATAACTAGCAATTTCTAGTTGCAGGTGTTTGGAGTATTCAACAACTTGATTTACAATAAATAAGGTAATTTTCTATTTAAAATAATTGAATTTCATTAAAATTAAAGGACGCACCCAAGAACACATGACAAATACAAAAGACACATCTAACCAAAAAAATATAAAAGATTAAAAAAAAAAATCACGAAAGCTAGAAATATGAAAACAATTATAGGCAGCCTTCCATTGGAAAAGGGAGTTAATGAAGAAGGCTTTCAACTCCGCAACCGTCCTCTCTCTATCTTCAAAACTTCAATCATTTCTTTCTCTCCAAATACACCACATCAAGCATAGCAAAATCATCTTCCAGACAACTTCCCTCTCCTACAAGCGAATGACCCACGCTAAGCCAAAGATAAAGTTTGATAATGCACAAACTAATTCACAAAGGAGTAAGAGATGGTCAACGGTTTCTCCACTCTTCTTACACAAACAGCATCAATCAACCATACTGATATGCCGATTCCTTAGGTTATCCAAAGTGAAGATCTTACCTAAAGTGGCCAAACAAAAGAGAAAGTCACTCTCAAAGGCGCCTACTTTGCCAAATGCACCTCCAAGGGAAATGAGTGCTATCATGGAACGAGCTAACCTCAAGCCGTCCTCTCTTGGAGGGGATCCAATAAAACATGTCTTTACTATCCTATCTCAATCTGATGGAATACAACTGATCGAAGTATGAAGTAAAGAATTCCAACTCCCAATCATGCACTACTCTAACAAATTAATGCCCCACTAAGTAAAGCCATTAGAGGACTGAATGCTAAACAACTCCGGATACTCTCCCTTAAGGGGCAGCACTACCACTGAAGTTAATTTTCTACTCGTCCCTTTCTGCACTTTCCTTTTATTTTTTGGTGCCAATCCTAAATCTTCCCAATTGCCTGTTTATGTATGGTTACCTGAAGGGCCTACAACTATTTCAGCTCTTATAATTCATGCTACTATGGGCCATGGCAGCAGTGGAAGTTTTCTTTAGCTTGGCTTCTTCCACTTGAAGCCTAATGGAGAGTGTGGCTTATGTGGTTTGCCAATTATTGGTCTAAGTGCTACAAAAATTTGTAAAGCCTCCCCCCCCCCCCCCCCCTCCCCCTCCCCAAAAGAAGAACTTCCATATTGTAGACTTTTCCAGAATGGTGGAATAAACATCTGACTGATTAGGCTCAGGCTCAGGCTCGAGCTTGGCACGAGCCTGAAAATGGAGCTCGGCTTGACAGGATTGGAACCCTGCTCGAGCTTGGGCTCGAGAACAGAATACCCCTGTGGAATTGGAATGACCGTTCCCTGCAACTTCCTTCCTCTGAAATAGGCTTCCTGCAGCTCTAAACCCTCCACCTCAATCCCTTTCCATTTACCGAAGAGCACAAATTTCAGAGAATCTAACAAAAGCAGAGAGTGAGAGAGAGAGAGAGAGAGAGAGAGAGAGAGGGATGGTGGAGATTACCAGTGGGTTTGGGTTTGAAATAGTGGGAAACAGAGGAAGGGCCGTCGTACTTGATGGAGCAGGGGAGCTGGTGGACCTTACCGTCGAGATCCACCAAATCGGCGAGAGACGGCGAGGCGAGGACGGCAGCGAGAGAGAGACGAGAGAAGAGACAGCCGGGGGCGAGAGACTGGGAGAGAGATGCAGAGTGACAGCGTGACCGTGAGACGGTGAGAGGCTGAGTGATTTTCGTTTAGGTTTAGGGTATAGAAGAAGAGGTGAATATATAGAAGTGCAAAACGACCTAGTTTGGCCTTCAATTAATTTTTATTTTTTTTTAAATGGTTTAATTGTAAAATGATGTCATATGGTTCAGTTTTAAAAAATTGTTACAAATGGTTAAAAAAATAGTCAAAACATTTTTCAAAAAATACGTCCTCAATGGGTAACTCAATCGATGGTTGACCATGCCTTATAAAGTGGAAGTCACTATTTCGAATCATCCTTCTCATTCCCTTGTGTGGACGTGTAAACAAAAAAAAAATATTGTTCAAAAATACATTAATACTTAAATTGTGATTATAAGTAACATACTTCAATTGGCATTGAGACAAATGCACCCTTTGAAGTCCCTCGAGCTGGACGGATTTACGGCTTGTTTTTATCAAAGGTCATGGAACACGGTTGGTGGTGATGTGGGCAGAGCAGTGTTGGAATTTTTGAACGGAGGAGACTTTGATCTCACCATAAATTCCACTCTTGTCGCCTTGATTCCCAAGAAGCAAAATCTTGTCTGTGTCACAGAATATCTCCCAATAAGCCTATGCAATGTATGTTATAAACTCATTTCAAAGGTCCTTGCCAACCGACTAAAGAAGGTGCTGCCTCATGTAATCGCACTGAACCAAAGTGCATTCATTGCTAGAGGGCTTATCAGTGATAACATTTTGGTGGCTTTTGAAGCTTTATAGACGATAGATAGGAGAATGAAACGAAGGGAGGGGTTCATGGCCTTGATGTTGGACATGAGCAAAGGCTATGACCGGGTTGAGTGGCAATATTTAGAAGAGGTGATGCGCAAGCTTGGGTTTGCTAATCGGTGGATTCAGATGATTATGACTTGCATACGAACAGTGACTTTCTCCATTTTGATTAATGGATAGGCATATGGCAGAATCATACCATCCAGGGGAATTCGTCAGGGAGACCTTCTATCCCCATACTTGTTCATCCTTTGTGCTAAAGGGTTGAGTTCTTTACTGAGAAAGGCAGAATTGGCACAAGAGTTTACATGTCTACCTATCTCAAGTGGTGGGACTAGAATAAGTCACCTCTTTTTCGCGGACAACAACCTGCTTTTCTACAAAACAAACATCTGGGAATGGCACACAACTCAACAACTGCTTGATGAATATGAACGGCCCTCTGGACAATGGCTTAATAGGGAAAAAAACCTCTCTATTCTTCATTAGAAACACACCTCAAGAGACCCATGACCTTATTATTTCTGCTGCAAGAGTGAACCCTACCAACATCTATAAGAGATACTTGGGGCTTCCTGTCCTTGTTGGTAAATCCCGTAATAAAGCATTCAAGAATATCCAAGGGAGAATTGAAGATAAGTTAAATGGCTGGAAGGAGAAGTTCTTGACTCAGGCATGGAAAGAAGTGCTCCTGAAAGCGGTTATCCAGGCAATACCAACATACACAATGAGCATTTTTCTGCTCCCAAAAATGTTGTGCCGGAGAATAAACTCTTTGATGATGAGGTTTTGGTGGGGGCATAAGGAGAACCATTCTAGAATAGCTTGGTTGAGCTGGGAGAAGATGGGCAGAGCAAAATCATAAGGAGGACTAGGGTACCGTGATCTGGAGTGCTTCAATTAGGCTTTGTTGGCAAAGCAGGGGGCGAGAATTATAAGAGACCCTCGATCCCTGGTGGCGTAAATCCTGAAAGAGAAATATTTTCCAAGCAACAATTTTCTTGATTCTAGATTGAGTTCAAAGCTTTCATATGCTTGGCGAAGCATCTGGAATGCCAAACACCTTTTGTCCAAATGAATGATATGGCATGTAGGAGATGGAAAAAGGATAAAAATTTGGCATGATTAGTGGGTTCCTTTCACCCATACTTTCACCGTCCAGACACCTGTTCGTCTTTTGCCCCAGGAAGCACGAGTTTGTGACCTTTTCGATGTTGACAGTAACTAGTGGAATATCCCCCTATTACAGCAAGTGTTCACAGAGGAGGAAGCACAGGGCATTGGGAGTATTGTCATTTGTCCAAGGCGTCAACCTGATCGATTTGTATGGGCTGCGACAAAGAATGGGGAATTTACAGTGAAAAGTGCGTACCATTTAGTGCTAACTTTGAAGAAGCAAGAGAAGGCATCGTGCTCGTATGATGATCCTAGGACAGAAATGTGGAAGAAAATTTGGAAGATGACTTCCCCTGGAGTGGTACAAATGTTCCTATGGAGGGTGTGCAACAACATCTTGCCCACCAATAAGAACTTATGTCGCCGAAAGATTTTACCAGACTCAACCTGTCCAATCTATAGAAGGGAGGCGGAAACGCTAGGGCATATACTTTGGAGTTGTCCCTCGGCACAAGATGTGTGGGCTGATTGCCCAATAAAAATTTAGAAATGCTCCAACTATGTTGACACATTTGTTGACATAATAGAGCAGATGCTGAATATATTGGGTACTGAGGAATTTACTTTGTTTGTAACTGTTTCACAACATATATGGCTCCGAAGGAACAAGGTTGTCTTTAGGGGGGAGTTCATGTCTCCAAAACAGATCCTTAGACTTGCATCGGAACAATTGGAGTCCTATCACAAGGCCACCCAACAGCTAGATCCCCCAACTCCGAAATACCAACTGGAAGAGGTTTGGAAGCTGCCACCCACGGGTTTCATCAAATTAAACCGGGATGCCTCCATTGATAAAGCAGAAGACAAGATGGGTATGAGAATTGTAGCCAGAAACCATGAGGGAGATGTAGTGGCGGCCTGGTGTGCATCGCGGCATTACATCTCAGACCCTGCATCAGCTGCGGCTCTGGCGGTTTGGAATGTGGCGGTTCTGAGCCATAGGCTGGGGTTGAGGAAGGTGATTGCAGAAGGGGATGCTCTTGAGGTTGTAAATGTACTCAACTCTAATGGGATGTGGATGGGGAGCTACGGGGTCGTGATACAGGAGGCTAAGGAGCTTTTTCGTAGCTTATAGGAATGGCAGCTTCAACATGCTCGAAGAACGGCCAACACTGTGGCCCACAGACTTTCAAAATTTGCTATAGAATCACGTGTAGACCAGCTTTGGTTAGAGCACTTTCCTGAATGTATTCATGAACTTGCTGTTGATGTGCAAGGTTTACTTTAATAATATTGGAAGTAAGACTTTTTCACCAAAAAAAAAAAAAGTAACATATTATTAAATCCAATGTCAATTATTTAATTTGATATTATATAATCATATGATCACATTAAATTATATCATATGATTAATGATTTAAATTATTATCATATTAAATTATTATTTTTATTTTGAATTGAACTTATTATCTAATGGTAATGCTCAAACTCCTAAGTCCTAAATTCCTGCTAATCTAATGGTCATACACTCATACTTAAATTATATGATCATATTATCTCACAAATCACAATACATATTAATATAATAATATTATCTTAGATCTAAGATCATGTGATATACGTTTTCTAAGTATAAAATATCTAATAATGCTTTGATTAAATAGCTAATGGCACAATAAATTATACAGTTATACCATATGATTATGTCATATGATATAATGATTAATGATTATATCAAATATTTATTATTATTTACTATATATATTTTATATTTCTTATATGTGTTTATATATATATTTATATATAGGGAAAATTACAGTTTATCCCCCAAAGTTGACAGCATTTTTCAATTTGAATACCAAAGTTTTAATTTTTGCAATTTGACCAATTGTATCCAAAACTTCCCATATTGCTCCTAATTTTTATTTTTTTTATTTTTTATAAAAAATAATAAAAAAAATTCGGGGTGGCTGCCATTTGACCATTTTTGCACCCCCAATTTTTTTTTTTTTTTTTTCATAAAAAAAAAAAAATCAGGGGCAATATGAGACTTTTGGAATAATATTGGTCGAATTGAAAAAATTGGAACTTTGTAGGGGTGAATTGCAAAACTTTAAACTTTGATGTTCGAATTGAAAAACATTGTCAACTTTGGGGGGTAAACTGTAATTTTCCCTATATATATAGACACACACACAAATGACACATATATAAGTAACAAAATAAAAATAAGTTATATAGTATATTAGTATATTTGTTATTATCGAGTAATATTGACTATATATTGTTATTTGTTACTTAATAAAAAATATACGAGTCATATATATATATAAGCCGAATCGCTCTTTAGAACTAGTCTAGAATTGCGACATGTGGCGTGAACCAATTTTTTTCAAATGCTAAACCGGTTTTTTAAGGTATAATTTTTAAATCGGTTTTTAAGAGTGAACCGATTTTTACATAAAAAACCGGTTATTAAATTTGCGTAATTAAGGGCATTTAATTATATTTCAAGAGTTTTCTATATATAAATTATTTAATAAATTAAGTATTATTAATGTCCAAATCCAATAAGGATTTGGATGTATATATATATATATATATATATATATATATATATATATATATTGGATTTTAGATAAAAAAAATAAAAAAAGAAAAAAGAAAAAAAGAAAAAGAAAAAATCGTTTATGTGATAATCGTTGTGACATAATGAAGATGCGTTTAAATTTTAAATTAAATTATAATGAAGAATCTCGCGCATAGCGCGGGTTATGTGCTAGTCGAGCATAATAAGCGAGTCAAGCCTTATACGAGCCTTGCTCATTAGCGCGCTAGCAAGCCTAACCGAGTCGAGTCAAGCTTGCTTCGTTTAATATTCGAGCAAGAATTTGTGTTCACGAAACGTCTCATTTAATA
Organism: Corylus avellana; assembly: GCF_965113065.1. Taxonomy (NCBI): domain Eukaryota; kingdom Viridiplantae; phylum Streptophyta; class Magnoliopsida; order Fagales; family Betulaceae; genus Corylus; species Corylus avellana. Next base: position 15,892,885 of record NC_142498.1, read on the forward strand.
ATCGAGTCGAGCACGAGCTAAGTTTATACGAACCGATCCCGAGCTTTCTCGCGAACACTCCTATGACTAATTATCCTTTATCTTCATGTTTGTGTCCTAATAGTATCATCAACTGATCTAGGTGTCATACATAACATTGTAACATTCATTTCATGTTCTTTCCTACAAATAGCTTTATATAATTAAGCCAATAAGCTCTTACTCAAATTGCACTTCCTTGGAAGCAGGGTGAAGTTGTGAATTTAAAATCCATTAGGTGTGGTGTAACTTACTAATTAAAAAAAATCTTATAATTACACGCACAAACTAAAAACTGCTGGTAAACCATTATATATATATATATATATATATATATATATATATATATTTGACAAGTAAATAACCATTTTCATTAGTAGCAACAAGTCCAAAAAGAGTTAAAACTAATAACATAAAGCAAAATCAAAATGGTAGACCTTTAAAGCTTGTTTGAGATTGCGTTTGAGGGGCCTAAAAGTGCTTTTAACACTAAAAAAGCCAATTTAAAGAAAAACGTGCTCGTTTGGTAAAAAAATTAAAAGCGTTTTTAAGGGTCCAAAAAACCTAAAAATTGCCAAAAAAACACTTTTAGCAAAAACTTAAAAATGAAGTTTTTGCCCAAAAGCTCTTTTTGACTTAAAAGTTATATTTCTCAAACGCAATCCCAAAAATGCTTTTAGTAAACCATTGAAACCTAAGCACGGTATAAGAAAAGGAAAAAGCACGTGACTACTCTGTTTGAAAAACATCTAAGTGGGGCAGAGGAAACAGGCCAACGAAAAGGTTCTATTCAATGTTATTTAAAAAAAAAAAAAAAAAAAAAATCCAAAACTGTATGTATGTGAAATATAATGTGGTATGTGATGTTTTGGGCCAAACCTTATTAAAAACATTGCCTGACAAAAAAAAAAGCATGTTCTTTTCATCTTTTTGGGAACATTTTGTCCCAAAACGTTTAAAATAAGCCTAAAAAATAGGCCAAATGACAGCTCAAAATACTTAAAAAGCCCAGAAACTCATATAAAGAAAAGCAATTATAAAACCACTGTTATCGGTTTGAATAACCGCTAACTGCCGGTTATAAGATAATCACTAACCGCCTAGGCGGTTACGGTTATTAAAAATCGATAACCGTTCAAGGCGGTTGTGGTTAGCGGTTATAGTTAACCGTACCGTTTGTGCAGCCCTAAGGTCTAGTCTTTATGAGAAATACAATTATGTTTTCTTGAAAATCTGGGACACCAAACCAATAAAAATCCACCAAAATGGTGGTTAAATATATTGTGAATATATTGAAGCAGAAGCATAAGAGAGAGATCAGGGAAAGTGGAAGGAAACAATGGACTACATTGTATTGATAATGATATGATGTGATATGTGATTACAGAGGCCTCTATATATAAAGAGGCTATGAGTGATAAGCAAGAAACCCTAGACTAAACCCTAGAATATATAAGGCAACATAATAAAATAATTTCAAATATTCTAACATCCCCTCTTAAACTCAATGAATAAAATTGAGGTTAGAAAAATAAAAGGATTTTTTTTTTTTTTGGCGTCGAAAAAGTCGCTAGAAAGGTGGTCGGAAAGTGGCGGCTGGAGGCAGAGGACAGCAGCTGGTGGTGGCTGCTAATGGCAGTGAATGATTTGGGCCATGGACTGGGCCTGAGACTTGAATTGGAGCCTTATAGGATAGGTTAAATTCCGAATTGGACTAGGCCTGAGACTTGACTGGGCCATATGGTCTGACCCGAAAATGATATGACCCGGGTCTAACCCAGTGAACTGGGTTGACTGTTTGGACCGGGTTGGATGGATTGATCCGGTTGGCCTATTTGGCTGAACCGGGTTAGAGATTCGATTTGAACACGATGACCTGGTTAGAAACCGGTTTTGGACTGGGTTAGAGTGCCTTGGATGGATTTGGTTCGGGTTGTAAAACCCAGTGGGCCGTACTGGATTTGAGACCCGCTTGGTCGAGTTGACAGATCGGATTGCCAAATCCGTGGATATTTGTGGATCTAGGTCTAACCCACTGGATCAGGTCGACCATCTTGGTCGAGTTGACAAATCGGATTGCCAGATCCGTGGATCTGGATCTAACCCACTGGACCGGGTCGACCGTTTTGGATTAGGTTGAAAGTGCTGGCGTGGTAGAGGTGTTGCTGAAGGGCCGATGGCGGCGGATCTTCCACAGATCCGTAGATATGTGCCTCGCAAGCTAGAATCTGGGATTAATTTTCCCATATGAGACTACGATGAAGGCATGGAAGAGATTTTGAGCGGATGACCACTTGGCGGCGCGCGAACGACTGGAAAAAGGGAGATCAACGGAAGGAGCACTTGAAAACGTCAAAGACGTTTATTGGAGGCCACAGAAAATTTCTATGATACCATGTTAAATATATTGTGAATATATTGGAGCGGAAGCATAAGAGAGAGAAGAGGGAAAGCGGAAGGAAACAATGGACTACATTGTATTGATAATGATATGATGTGATATGTGATTATAGAGGCATCTATATATAGAAAGGCTATGAGTGATAAATAATAAACCCTAGACTAAATCCTATAATATATAAGGCAACATAATAGAATAATATCAAATATTCTAACAATGGTAATCACATGATCCTAGCAATACCCCTCCTAGTCCACAATAAAGCAAAGAGAGGCAACACTCTAAGAATTTACCCTTGGGAAATCAACATCTTTGGTTCCAACACATTATGAAGTCTCGAATAGGAGTTGCTATGAGTCAAGTCTAAAACCAACGAGAAAATATGTCATCAACACACACACACACCTATTAACTCAAAAATTGCAATTTGATACATAAATTAAGCCATGCTCCACACATTCCATAGCACCCAATATTTTTCCGAGTAATGCTACTTTTCACACTCATTTCATATCGGCTAATTGGGGTGTTTTTAGTGGTTTTGTTTTAGTTATTTTTTTATTTTATTTTTTTTAAGTAACTGACACAGAAAGCTACTTAAAACAAGCTATGTCATTAGATGCAATTTTTTTTTAATAAGTTATCGACAAATATCATTAAAAGCGTAAGGCACCCCCTAAGTACACATAAAGTATATGAAAGGAACACCTATAAAGGAGCCAAAAAAAAAAAAAAGGAAAGGAATCCCAGCCAAAGACACCTCCAAAAGCCTAGAAGGAAAAAATTACAACGTTACAAACCCTTATGTTTGGGTGTGGTAAAGAGTATGAAGAGCATTACTCTTTTAACATTCTCCTATGCAATCCGACTTTCCAACTACCATTCCTACAAAATGGTAACCAACGACACACCCTTTCATTTTCTAAGAGCAATATAACATATGCTCTAAAATCAGTAAAAGAAAAAACTTTGACGAGAAGTAATGTATGTATAAGCATACTAGATGAAAGGCCGAAATAACAAGTACCCCAAGTGTAGTCCTATTCGTATGGACAAATTTCAACACCAAATCCATCTTGAACACGAAATTTAATAAAGAACAATACACTAAAACCTAAAAAAGCCTCCATATCACAGAAAAAGCACCCCATTGATTGGTATTCTTTGACCAAGCAATCATAAACTAGTTGGTTTACTCCTAGGTTTCTTTCCTATTCTATACCCGTATAAGCAACTCAACTTCAAGAAATCAAAGGGAAAATGCAGTTTACCCCCCCTAAAGTTTCAGGGCTTTTTCAATTTTAACTCCACAGTTCAAAAATTGGCAATTTAAACCCTCCGTTTAATTTTTCTGTCTAAATGGACGAAAATCTATAAAATTACATCATTACCCTCAGGCTTTTTTTAAAAAAAATTTCCATCCAATTTAACGAAAAAATTAAATGGAAGGTTTAAATTGTCAATTTTTGAAACTTCAGGGGGGTAGATTGCCAATTTTTTAACTTTAAGGTTAAAATTGAAAAACCCCTGAAATTTCAGAGGGTAAACTGCATTTTCCCCATAAATCAAACAATAGATTCAATTAACAACACGCATCCAACCAGCTCCAAAGCACTGATATCAAAAGAAAAACAAAAATTCAAACTCCATCCAATTCGAAAGCGATCTTTATACAACAATCAAAACGCATAGGCGCAACCAAAAGAAAATGCTGTGAAAGGAGAAAGTAAAAGAGTTGAAAGGAGAAGAATTATGTAATTTTCGGAAGAAGGAAGTTGTGGAGTTGAATCGAATCGCACCCACAAAACAAAAAACCCAAATGCGGCTCAAGCGACTGCCTCAAGCGAGAGTTGTGTTATGTTTCCTTATATATGACAGCGCACCTGTGCTATAGAGAAGGAATGCATGTGTATGGTGCTTAGGAAAAAAAAAGTGTCAAAAGAGGCAGACTTGTGTGATTTGATTCTATCGCTCACAGGCGAGTGAGTACTTAGTTTTGATTGGACAATGGCAATTACTTAGGTCACTGTCATGTGAATGGAGGATACTGACGATTTGTGTAAGCCAATTACTGGAGAAAGACTGCGGAAAGTTCCAAATAATATCGTGTTCCGGAAACTTCACCACTTTAAGCTCAAACAAAAATTGCTCAGAAAAAAAAAATAAAAAAACAAAAAAAGATAAAAAAAACATTTCTTTGGATGATTATTGATGAGTTATTAACATGAGAAATAATTTGCTCATATCTTTTTATATTCTTCTACAAATTTAATAGCTCAATCATTAGATTTATTAGGTCAACCATTAACTTATGTGGGGTCTACATAAATCTACAAATCTAATGGTTGATTTGTAAGATTTTATCATTGATATGAGAGAAATACAGGCAAAATATTGACACCAATAATTTCTTATTAAACATATTGCCACATCATAAATTCATTTACTAATTGCTAATATCTGAAATTACGAAACTCATGCAAATATGGTTTCATCTCAAAATATCTGATGATGATTCTTTCGCCTTAAGCTCTCTTGGCTCAACAGGATACTTTCTAGAGAAGCAAGGAGAACAAAAATTGGGAGAAACATCACCCAACAAGTTTGTCAAACTGATCATTATACTTTGGTCTCTTAAAAGAATTGAGCTTTTTGGGAACACGTTGACCCAAAGCGTTTAAAATAAACCTAAAAAATAGACCCAATGACAGCTCAAAACACTTAAAAAGCCCAAAAGTCCATATAAAAAAAAAAAAACGGTTATAAAACCACCGATTATTGGTTTGAATAACCGTTAGCCGCCGGTTATAAGATAACCACTAACCAAACCACTAACTGCCGATTAAAAGATAACCACTAACCGCCTAGGCAGTTGTGGTTATTAAAAATTGATAACCGCCCAAGGCGGTTGTGGTTAGCAGTTATAGCCAATAACCGCTAACTGTACCGTTTATACAGCCCTAAGGTCTAGTCCTTATGAGAAATACAATTATGTTTTCTTGGAAATTTGAGACACCAAAATGGTAATCACATGATCCAAGCCTCCCCCTCCTAGACCACAATAAAGCAAAAGGGGGCAACACTCAATAAGAATTTACCCTTGAAAAATCAACATCTTTGGTTCCAACACATTATGAAGTCTCGAATAGGAGTTGGTATGAGTCAAGTCTAAAACCAATGAGAAAACATGTCATCAACACCTACACCTAGTAAGTCAAAAGTTGTAATTTGATACATAAAATGAGCCATGCTCCGAACATTCCGTAGCATCTAATATTTTTCCGAGTAATGCTACTTTTCACACCACTTCATAACGGCTGATTTGGGGTGCTTTTAGTGGTTTTGTTTTTGTATTTTTGTTTTTTAAGTAATTGACACGGAAAGCTATTTAAAACAAGCCATGTCAGTTGATGTAATTATTTTTGATAAGTTATTGACAAATATCATTAAAAGCGTAAAGCACCCCCCTAAGTACACATAAAGTACATAAAATGAACAAGTAAAAAGGAGCCAAAAAAAAAGGAAAGGAAATCCTAGCCAAAGACACCTGCAAAAGCCTAAAAGGAAAAAACTACAACGTTACAGGCCCTTATGTTTGGGCCTGATAAAGAGCATGAAGAGTAGCATTACTCTTTTAACATTCTTGTCATGCTTTCTGACTTTCCAACTACCATTCCTCCAAAGTGGTAACCAACAATACACCATTTCGTATTCCAAAAGCAATACAACATATCCTTTAAAATCAATAAAAGAAAAAAGGAAAAATGCAGTTTACCCCTCTGGTTTTTCAATTTTAACCCAAAAGTTCAAAAATTGGCAATTTAAACCCTCCGTTTAATTTTTTCGTCTAAATGGACGGAAATAAATGAAATTATATCATTACCTTCAGGCTTTTTTAAAAAAATTTCCTTCCAATTTAACAGAAATAAGTAACGGAAGGTATAAATTGCCAATTTTTGAAACTTCAGGGGGATAGATTGCCAATTTTTGAACTTTACGGTTAAAATTTAAAAACTCCTGAAACTTCAGGGGGTAAACTGCATTTTCCCCAAGAAAAAACTTTGACTGGAAGTAATTTTTGTATAAGCATACTAGATGAAAGGCTGAAATAGCAAGTGCCCCAAGTGTAGTCTTATTCGTTTGGACAAAATTCAACTCCAAATCTATCTAGAACACGAAATTTAAAAAAGAGCAATACATTAAAATCAGAAAAAGCACCCCCATTGATTGGTATTCTTTCACCAAGGAACCACATACCAGTTGGTTTACTGCTAGCTTTCTCTTCTATTCTATACTCGTACAAGCAACTCGATTTCAATAAATCAAACAATAGATTCAATTAACGACACACATCCAACCAGCTTCAAACTATTGATATCAAAAGAAAAACAAAAATTCAAACTCCATCCAACTTGAAAGCGATCTTTATACAACAATCAAAACCCATTGTTGCAACCAGAAGAAAACTCTGTGTAAGGAGAAAGTAAAAGAGTTGAAAGGAGAAGAATTATGTAATTTTTGGAAGAAGGGAGTTGTTGAGTTGAATCAAATTGCGCCCACAAAACAAAAAACCCTAATGCGGCTCAAGTGACCGCCTCAAGCGATAGCTGTGATATGTTTTTCTATATATAGCAACGCGCCTATGCTAGAGAGAAGGAGTGTGTGTGTGTGGTGCTCAGAAAAAAAAGTATCAAAAGAGGAGAACTCGTGCGTTGATTTTATCACTCACAGGTGAGCGAGTACTTGGTTTTGATTGGACAGTAGTAATTACTTAGGTCACCGTCATATGAATGAAGGATATTGACGATTTGTGTAAACCAATTACCGAAGAAAGATTGCAGAAAGTTCCAAATGGCACTAGTGTCCCGAAAACTTCACTGCTTTAAGCTCAGACAAAACTTGATCCGAAAAAAGAAAAAAAAAAAAATTTGTTGTATGATTATTGATGATTTATTAAACATGAGAAATAATTTGCTCATATATATATTTTTTATATTCTTTTACAAATTTAATAGCTCAATCATTAGATTTGTGAGGTCAACTATTAACTTATGTAGGATCTACATATATATTGTTCGGACCTGAGACCTCCAAGACAAAATTCCTGGTTCCGCCCTTGTTTGTCGATGTAAATTTTTTTTTGATAAGTTATTGACAAATGTTACTAAAATTGTAAGGCACCCCCTAAGTACACATAAAGTATATAAAAGGAACACCTAAAAATGAGCAAAAAAAAAAAAAAAAAAAAAAAAAAAAAAAAAAAAGGAAAGGAAATCCCAGACGAAAACACATGCAACCGCCTAGAAGGAAAAAACTACAACATTACATACCCTTATGTCTGGGTGTGATAAAGAGTATTGAGAGTACCATTACTCTTTTAACATTCTCCTCATGTTTTCTGACTTTTAACTACCATTCTTACAAAATGGTAAACAAAAATACACCCTTTCGTTTTCCAAGAGCAATACAACATATGCTCTAAAATCAATAAAAGAAAAAATTTTGACTAGAAGTAATGTATGTATAAGCATACTAGATGAAAGGCCGAAATAGCAAGCACCCCAAGTATAGTCCTATTCGTTTGGACAAAATTCAACACCAAATCTATATTGAACACGAAATTTAATAAAGAACAATACATTAAAATCAGAAAAAGCTTCCATATCACAGAAAGGCACCCCCATTGATTGGTATTCTTTGACCAAGCAACCATAAACCAGTTGGTTTACTCCTACCTTTCTCTCCTATTCTATACGCGTACAAGCAACTCGACTTCAATAAATCAAACAATAGATTCAATTAATGACACATATCTAACTAGCTCCAAACTACTGATATCAAAAGAAAAACAGAAATTCAAACTCCATCTAATTCAAAAGCGATATTTATGCAACAATCAAAATGCATAGGCACAACCAAAATAAAACTTTGTGAAAGGAGAAAGTAAATGAGTTGAAATGAGAAGAATTATGTAGTTTTTGGAAGAAGGGAGTTGTCGAGTTGAATCGAATCACGCCCACAAAAAATTAAAAAAAAACCCTAATGCAGCTCAAGCGACCACCTTAGGCGAGAGCTATGTTATGTTTCCTTATATATGGCAGCGCGCCTATGCTAAAGAGAAGGAGTGCGTGTGTGTGGTGTTTAGGAAAAAAAGTGTCAAAAGCGGTGGACTCGTGCGCTGATTCTATCGCTCACAAGCGAGCGAGTACTTAGTTTTGATTGGACAGAGGCAATTACTTAGGTCACCATCATGTGAGTGGAGGATATTGACAATTTGTGCAAACCAATTGCTGGAGAAAGACTGCGGAAAGTTCCAAATGACACATGTCTCGAAAACTTCACCGCTTTAAACTCAGGCAAAAATTGCTCGGGAAAAAAAAAAGTATGATGATTATTGATGAGTTATTAAACCTACGAAATAATTGGTGTCAATATAATTGGCCCATATATATATTTTTATATTCTTCTATAAATTTAATAGATCACTTCTTAGATTTGTGAAGTCCACTATTAACTCAATTCCAATTAACACAAAATTTGTAAGGTAAAAAAAAAAAAACTTATAAGGTATTGGCCCTAGCAGTAAATTGTTTTGGCCTCTCCTACCCAAAATAATTTCTGGCTCTTTCCGTGATTCATACCCTAGATTTCCCCTCCACCTTTATGTTAACCTCACACACATACTTAGTTTCCAAAAGAAAGAGAACCTGGATGGAGGTTTGACGACAAGTGAGAAGGCTGGGAACTCACCGGTAGAAAGAGAGAGAGAGCGAGAGACCAATTCTTTTAAGAGACTGATGTATAAAGTGAGAAGGACTAGTGGGGAAGGGAAAAAAATAAGAGCATAACAACACGTTTTTTCAAAAAAAATAAAAATAAAAAATGTGTCGTTTTTTTAATGTGTAAATTACGCTTTTTTTTTTTTTTTGCAGAATTTAGTGTCCTAAATTGAATAAATAACTGAAGTGATTTTTTTTTTAGAGTCGCGTTTCAGTAAAAAAAGACTATTTTTTATAATATTTTAAGGTCCTTTAAACCAAACGACGTAAACTCAAGGCATTTACGACATTTTAATGTCCTTGTAAAAGAAGAGATTTAATGGCGTTGTTTTTATTTAAAGAATGAAAATTGTTATGTCATATATAAAAGACGATTTAAACATTAACATTATGTGTTGTTTATATTAACATTGAGAAAAAAACTGACATTAAATCAATTTTTTTTTAGCACTTATTACATTTTTCTCTATTTTAACTACCTACCTTTTTGAAACACACTTAGCAGTCTCACTATTTTAACTATCAACTTTCACTATTCCATTTAAATATTCCTTTTCAAATACTTCTTTATATTTATTTTTTACTTTTTCAATGAATATGGAAGGAGTGAGAAAATTTATATTATTTTTTATTCATTTGGTAAGTGAATAGTACTTACTAAAGATAATGAGTATTGTCCACTCACCATTTATTTTCGGATAAAATGGTGAGCTTGAAAATGGAGGATTTTAGTCACTTTTGCTAAATTGCCTCACGAAAATAACAAAAAAATAGTTTTGGTTAGGCTACAATGAATGCTATAAGTAAACGACATTAAATTTTTGTAGTTTATCAATAAACGACATTAACAACATAAATTAAAGTTGTTTAATGCAAGTGATGCCAAAAAAATTAAATTAAATGCCGATTTTTTGTGTTGGATGGTTGAACTTTTTCTCTCCATTTGTAATTTTTTAATAAATTTTTTGGGAAAAATGCACTTTACCCCCCTAAAGTTTAAGGTATTTTTCAATTTGAACCACAATATTAAAAAATTTACAATGTATCCTCCTAATGTTTCAAAATTTTACAATTAAAACCCTCCGTCAAAAAATACATCACGTGCGTCTCACATGATATTTTGAAGCTGAGTCTCCCCATATTGTACCCAACCCACTGAATGAAATGACAACAGTCCCCCTCATAAAACCCATGCCTATTTTTAATAAAGTTGTGAAGCTCCGTATGTTTGCAAACCCACCCACACAACAACACCCACTCGACAGCGATGACAACAACAAACCCAAGTTGAGGACAAAGCATCGTTTTCTTCTTTGTGGTTCTCATCTTTCTTCGACCAAGAGTACATAAATTGTCGTGAAGTTGGCTTTCTTAGGAGGTATGCCCAAGACATTATAATCACCTCATTTTCGTGTAATTTTCGTGCAATAGTTAAAGTTAGGGTTTTGAGTAAAATTGAGGGTTTTGGGGGGATATTGTGGGTTCTTGTAATTTATTTTGTTGTGTAGTTCTTAAATTACTTGTATAGTTTAGTACTTGCCTTTGATTTTTGGAATTTCGATTTGTGAAATTACTTGTATATTTTTGGGCTTTCTGTGACGTTGATAAATGATGGTAGTTTGGTTGCTTTTAAATGTAATCAACAATAAAACAAATAGTACTCGGTAAAATTTGTAAAATTTGTCCTTACAGCAAGTTTTTCAGTAAAATTTGTGAATCGTTATTATTATTGTTGATCCTAACCTAACAATGCAACATATTATAATTGACATGATGCTTCTAGTGATTGCCAAAACTGTTGAGAAGAAACTCTATGAAAATTACCCTACAATTTTTTTAACAGAAATCCTTCTTATCTTATCTAGATAATTATGTAACTATTCAAAAGATGATCTTAAAATTGAAGCACATATGTGTACTCCATTTTCAGCGGTAATACAGGTTCATAAAACAAACATCATGCAATATCAGCATGTGACCATGTTGTACACTTCCATAATATTTTACATATCTAAGAATAGTGATGATAATACTATCACAATGACTTGCTCTTAATCAATGTGCAAGTAGACTAATTATGTTCAGTGCATTCAACATAGCACTGAACATGTAATAGCACTGAACATAATACCTCTATACCTCTATACGTAGTAATATTATTTTTGATATGGTTGATAATTGACATTCTACCTCTATATGAACATAATATTAGAACATAATGGATACCTCAAATGAAGGTACAAGCTTTTTTTGGTTTAGCTCATATCGGTGCTTCATCTTCAATGCAATGCCTTTGCTTTTGCGAGCGGTCACTGTTGTCAAAACCACCAACACTGAGAAAAACTTTGGAAGGAGGTTTGTAAGTTACGAAAATTGGAAGGCAAGCACTTGATATTTTATACAATCAGGATATGAACCTTCATTGTGCATTGTTTTTTATTTTTTTTAGTTTATTTAGGTTGGTGATTATTAGTTGTAATGTGTTTTGTAGATTAACCAAGATTGTGGCTTCTTTGAATGGCTTGATCTTGAAATGTGTAAATTTGGTAAGACGATGGCACATCGTTTGTGACATAGGCATGCATTTTTGGAGGTTCAAGTAAAACGATGTGAAACAATGGTTGAGGTTGAAGTTGGGAAGGTGAAGGGAGAAAATGAGAAAAACACTGGGTAGCACAAGACAGAAATGGAGATTGAAGCTCGGCAAATGAAGGCAGAACTGGTGTGATAAGCGCCGAATGTTGCACATTCAAGCCCCTTAATTTGCATATGTTAATTCCTTAGCGTTGTTATTTGTTTGATTTTGTTTTGTTTTTGTGTTTTCAGGTTATAAATAAAGATGCAATTAATTCCATTCATTTTGGGCTTAAAAGCACACTTTGAGAAGACCTAGAAGATATGATTAAGCTTAACCAATCATGGTTAAGTTTAATCAAATAAAGGAAGAGATTAATTCGGAATTTCTCAAATTGGAGTCAAAATCGGATTGGATTCAATTTTGGATTCTGCATATGTCTCGGTATTTTGGCCATAACTTTCAGCTCAAATATCCGATTGAGGTGATTCAAGCGGCACTGGAAACCTAACTCAAATTTCTACAAATAATTGTGAAATAGCATTTTCCTAATTCGGAGTGCCGCAATGCCAAAATCGCCCCGCAAGATTGGAACGCAATTCTGGGCGAATCCTATTCCGATTTGGACTTAGGTTTTCTTTATTCTAATTGGACTTGGACTTAAATCTCCGAAATTTCTAGGTTTCCTAGGGCTTCTAGGACTGAATTACTCCCTATAAATAGACCCTTAACCTTCAAGAGAAGGTGTGCTTAGTTTTAGATACAAAAATCTTCTTGGAGGCTTGACAAGTTGAAGAGGAGATAATCCATGGCAAGAGGCCATCCTAGCACCCCTATGAGCGGCTAAACCCCTTTGTGGGGTATTGATGTAACCCTATCCAAGCACAATGGTTTGATTGTATTTAATTTCTAGATTTTCAATTTATGCATGTTGATTGTATAACTATGAGGATTGCTACAATTGATTTCTGTTCTTCATATTAAATGCAATTGTTCTTAAATTCCAAAATCAATATTTGTGAAATTCTTCTCTTGTCTTAGAAAGTATTTTACTTTTATTGATCTCAAATCATTCTTGTTTTCTGTGATTATGAGGATGATGGTTATACAATGGGTTTAATTGACATATGATCAATAGGATTTGATAGGCCATGCCTAGGGAAGACGGATTGTACTACACCCTAGTTTAGTGTAATTTAGGTAGACAGTCCGTGCCAACCGAAGATGGGTTACACTTATTCATTGATTGTATGTATCTTGTTAAAGATTTTGATAATTTATACCTAGGAAAGACGGGTCGTACCGCATCTTAGTGGTTAGGTGGACGATCCGTGCCAACCGAAGATAGATTATGCTTATTCTTTAATAAGGTAGTTTCTTGTTTATTTATAACATGTATAGAATGAATTTCTGGGAATAATTATAATTAGCCATTGTTGTGCGGATAGAGGTGAAGTCAATACCCTACACTCTCTCTCTTATTTTAAATCTCTTTTATTTTCAAGCACTCTAGTTTTAAAGAAAATCAAAACAAATCTCTTTTTAATTAAGTTAATTTTAATCTTTTAAATTTTGATAATAAAACCCCTGCAGTCCTTGAGGTTCGACACCCTCTCTATAGCCGTATCCTACAAAGATTCGTCCTATTGCGAGTGGTAATTTTATTATTGATATTTTTTGTCACAAAAATACCACATCATGGTGAATGAAATATCCCAGTATCATAAACAAATCGAGATTGGGGAGATAAAACTATATGCAATTAAGAAGAATTACTAGACAATCATTGTGTGTTCATGGATCTTAATTTTGTTTGCATTGTGCATGTTCTTCTTCTGATACACCACTAAATTTCACCATGTTTGCAAAGTAGGCCGTGTGATGCGGTTGCCCGTCATGGTGGAGTTGGTGGATCTTGCTGTAGTTTTTTGTTGTGGTTTTGTGTTGTATTTGTAAACAATATGTAGTATACTAGAAGTTGTTATTCCTGCTTACATTATGTAGTCATATATGGAATGATTTTGATTAAAGACATTAGTCCCATGTGAAATTTATTTTGTTTAAAGACAATAGTCCCATGTGATATTTATTTTGTGTAACAATTGTAGTGACCCAAATAATTGATTAGGCTTAGGACAACTTAATTAGAAAGTTAATTGGACTTTAGGTCACTAAGGACACTTGGAGAAACATTTATGGTATTTTTGAATTTCGGAACTACAATAGACGAACGCTCGTGTGGAGGACCACACACGACCGTTCGCTTAACAGTCATACACGAACACTCGTGTGGGGACCAGGCCGAGTGCTCGTTGACTTTTTGTTGACCGCTAGTTTTTATCCGCGCGTGCCACCTGCAACTCTGACCCCTCTGAGCTACAGTACACGAGCACGTGCCCCTATAATACACCGAGCGTTCGCATCTTTTCAGAGATTCTTTTGCTACACCTGAAAAGCATTTTTTGGCCTGTTGTGAACAGTACACGAGTGCTCGACCCTATAGTATACCGAATGATCATTGCTTTCCAAATATTTACCATTTTGCCCTCAAACTCATCCCCTATAAATAGCACCCCACCCCATTCGATTTTCTACACCCTAGAAGCCTAGGAAAACTCTGTCATTTTGGTTTTGTGAGTGTTGTGAGGTTTTGTGTGCTTTTGGTGAGGAAGGAGGTGCTACTTGCTCGTTGAGGTAATCTCTACCCTTTTCGTTAAGTTATTAGGTTGTTAGCTTGATTCTTGTTTCTAATAGCTTACTAGGTTATTGTAGAGAGTTTTAAGCTTTAAACTTGTTTAGTCGTTCCTTTTTTCGCTAGGCTTAATCTTGTCATTTGGAGACGTTGTTTTGATTAAGGAAGTGTTAGAAACCCCATTTTATGGCCTTAGGACCAGTTGAGGAGGCCTAAGGGGATCGTTGGACCAAATGAGGTTCCACCTAAACATCTCTAGTCGAGCGCTCGCCCTATTTTTGCTCTAGGTTTGTTTTAGCTCGGGTTTAGAACTAATGATGGGTTTTTTCTCAGTATTCGATGTTATGGAGCCTGAATGAAATTTTATAGAGGGGCCTTACAATTTAAATAAGTACAAACTCACATGGATGCTTGTTGTTACTTTTCCCGCATTGCACCTCTATTTTATATATATCAAACTTGCATATTTTACAACTCTCTTAAAATACATTTTGGAACTACTGTGAACACTCTTTTGTGAAAATGTATGTTGATTAATATGATAATGATGAGACTTGTAAAACTATGCATGTAAAAGACGAATAAGATTAATTGTATCATATGACATGGTACATCGGTATATGTGGGATAACGGTCATGGGCTTGTGGTCAAATGTGTGTGTATGTGGCCTTTGGATCCAATGGTTTCATGACCAGGCTCAACCATTTCTAAATGGGTGATCACTACAGGACGTACATCATTAGTGGTGTACGCCACCTGAGGTTGGACTCGGTCGTGCCACTAATGTTATGGACGGTAGCGTACAATATTCAGGGCACTGATGTTGTAGTACATGTCCCTTGGGTTAGCGCTAACCCTGTTGAGAATGTATAATCTTTCGGGTAGACCATACGGTTGAACTATTACTGTTACTCATGATTATAAGCATATATTATATCTATATTACATCCATGATAAACGGTCATCTCATAATGTTGCATGTGCTTGATAAATAACTGAGTTCACCTTTTAATGCTGGGTACGTCATGTGCATTTATACTCACTAAGTCGTTGGACTTACCCTTGTATTCTTTCTCCTTTTTCTCCATATGTACAACTATGCTGTTATAGATAGTTTAGCTGGAAATGGATACCGCGAAGCATCTGATTATCTTGGAGGATTCGATCTGGGAGACGCTTGAGGACATATCGCGAGCTTAGGCGGGTGCTCATGGTAATTAGTACTTTTGGGTTATGTTGTAGACTTAAGAGCTTTAATGCATGCTTGCATATTAAGATATAGCAGAGATCCTTTGTAAAGACGATTTGTATAGTGTGATTTCAGCTACTTTGATGATCCTTGGTAGATACTCTGGTTGTAATGATTGATGTTATTGAATCTTAATACTTTCCGCTGCTTAGTATCCTCTCTTTTTGAGGAGTAGAGGTCTCTTAGTCTTGTTTCGTGAGGAATAAGGCTGGGAGACGAACCGTTGAGTTAATTACTAGTTAATTAATTTTCAGGGCGTTACAAAAAAAGTCCTATGTGGGATTTATTTTGTTTAAAGACCCTACTTTGCATTAATGTGTAGACAACCTTCCAAGGAGTATGTAATAGCTAGCTTCATTAATATTAGTAGTGATTTACCAATCTATTTGGTTATCTTTAGTTAAGATTTACCAATCCAAAGAAAGAATATGTGTTTACAAAATTATTTACTGAATATTATAAAATCTGCAAAAACATACCAAAACTATAAGATTGCATGAATATTTACATACCACCAAACATACCAAAACTATAAAGTTACATATCATTTTACATAACGCAAAACATACTAAAACTACCATTGGCATAATTATAAGTCTAAAACATTCCAAAATTTACATGTCTAACATAGCTTTGGCTAGGGCTTCAAATCTGGATTTAGTCTTTTCCTCGTAAATTCTATCATTTCAATTCCTTTTTGGATTGTTGTAACAATGCATTTGCCTTTCTCCTGGGCTGATGATGAAGAAGCAATTGCACCACCTCTAGTTGACCCACCTCTGGCTGCACAACCCCTGACTGCCCCACATCTGGCTGCACCACCCCTACTTCTAGTTGCTACAGTTGCACCACCCCTAGTTAATGGCCATCTTCTTACAGCAGTGTTAGTTGGACATTCATCTTAAGTTAGGTCAATGTGTATTGGGCCAGTGTTTTTTATGGGATCAAAATGACAAATACCAGCTATCCGATCCGAAGGGCGAATCCTCGTTGCAGGCCCTCCTGTGGACAATGTAGTCTCTACTAAATCACCTGTTAAGGCTCTAATTGACATTGTAGTGACTCAAATAATTAACTAAGCTTAGGTGGGTTAATTTGGGTTTTAGGTAACTAGGGACAGCTGAAATGAGCATTTTAGGAATTACAGACTTTCTCACCTTACGTACGTCCCAATAGTACCATACGTACGCTGCTTTTTGGATAATACCTGAATGTAC
Source organism: Corylus avellana (assembly GCF_965113065.1). Taxonomy (NCBI): domain Eukaryota; kingdom Viridiplantae; phylum Streptophyta; class Magnoliopsida; order Fagales; family Betulaceae; genus Corylus; species Corylus avellana. The sequence continues at coordinate 15,909,817 of NC_142498.1, forward strand.
AATGCAACCTTTGGACCATGGGTAAATAGTACCATACGTTCGCCCCTATAATACCGTATGTACGCCCCTATAGTACCGTACATACACTAATTTTCTCACCTATAAATACCCCATTCCCTGTGACCATTAAGCTTTATTTCCACCCCCCAGGCTCTCTAAATCACCCTGTGTGAGTGTCTTTTTGTGAGTTTTGTGAATTCTTGGTGAATGAGAAGTGATTCTTGAAGGTTTTTGCTTTAAGGAGGTAATATCCTTAAGCAACTTGTTCCTTAGTTGTTATGTTGTTTAAATGCTTTTCATAGCTAGCTTTGTTATAGTTTTGAGTTTCTAGTTATGTAGTTTCCCTTTAGCCTTTATTTGAGTTGATTTAGTATCTCTCCTTTATCAATGGATTTTTCTTGTGCATAGGGGTATCACTTTGAGATAGGAGGTCCTTGAAACCTTTTGGTAACCTAGAAAAGCCGGTTTAGGAGGATAGGATGACATTGGAACAAATGATGTTCCACCTGAAACTTTCTGTGCGCATGTACGTCCGATAGCCTCTGTTTTCACGCTCTAGGTTCATTTTAGTTGGATTTAGGACTAATGGTAGGTTTTCCATAGATTTGGAGAACCCGGACCATGTAGAAGGATACTCGGAGAATCTTTCGACTCAGGTAAATTTTAACTCACATAATACTCGCAATTTATTTTCCCAAAATTACACGTCTATTTTGTGTACCAAAACATGCATATTTACAACTCTCACGATATACAGCTTGTTGCACATGAACTCCATTATTTGTGAAAATGTGCTACTTAACGAGATAATGGTATCGAGACTTGTAAAAACATGCATGTAAAATACAGACAAGATTAATTGCACCATATGACATGGTACACCGGTACGTGTGGGATAACGGCCATGAGCCTATTATACATGTTAACTTTATGGCCAAATGTGTATGTGATATATGGGCCATCGATCTAATGGTTGTTTCGTGATCGGTATAACCTTAACGGGCGGTCACTACAGGATATACATGTTAACTTTATGGCCAAATGTGTATATGATATATGGGCCTTCGATCTAATGGTTGTTTCGTGATCGGTATAACCTTAACGAGCGGTCACTACAGGATATACATCATTAGTAGCGTGTGCCACCCAAGGTCGGACTCGGTTGGGCTGTTAGTATGTGGACGATAGAGTACAATATCCAAGGCATCGGTGTTGTATTACAGGTTCCTTGGGATAGTGCAAACCCTGCTGAGAATGGGTAATATCTCGGGTATACCATATTGTTGAACTATCACTGTTACTCATGATTATAAGCATGTACTATATCTATACTGCATCCATGGATAATTGTCACGATTAAACTGTTGTATTCTTTATCAAACGGAGTTCATCACTAATAATGGCATGTGTATTATGTGCATTAATTTTTATTAGATCCTTGAACTTACCCATTTGCTTTTATGTTTCCCTCCCCCCCCCCCCCCCCCACTATGAATAATTGCGCGGTTTAGCTAGTATAGAAGATGCCTACGGACCAGACTTGGGTGATAGCTTAGGATTTGATTAGAGTTATTTTTTAGGACAAGGACCCGGTGTCGTTGAAGACTATGTGGAATGATGGAGGAACCGTGCGAGCAGACATGATCGAGATTCTTATCTCCCTATCATTGCTTAAGATTAAGAATCAATCTGTTTAGTTGTTTTATTTCTAGACAATGATTATATTTTGGATTGTAACCTGTATTTTGATGATTGGTCTTTGATCAGTACATTTGATGATCTATTTATGTTATGAGGTTTATCTTTACTCTAGTGATTTTACTTGTGATATCTGGTTGTTTCTTTTTCTTCCTATATTTTAAAAGTCTTCCGCTGTATTATCTCGTCTACGAGAGGTTAAGATCCATGAGTCTTGTCCCGTGAAGGATAGGGCTGGGAGATGAACTGTGGAATCAATTACTCGTTAATTGATTTTTTCGTTGGGGTCATTATAGTTGGTATCAGAGCCTTATGCTCTGAAAGGACTGTAGGATAAAAAGGAAAAGAAAGCCTAGGCAATGATCACGCCAGAGTATAAGCTAGAAAGTTGTTAGGACTTAGCTTATAGGTTGGTCGCTTGGTTCTAATCGAGTCGGTTCTAACTCTGCTTTTCGTTGCAGATGATGCTGCCCCGAAGGAACCCAGCAATAGGACCTAAAGCGATAAAGATCGGGGACCCTGAAGACGATGTTCATCTTGAACTAGTGGACATTCCAATTTATGAAGCAGCACCCCCAAGAAAAGATCAAGTGATGGATGCGATTGGCTGGTTGGTGTCGGCTTTAGATCAAGATAAGGTCGCAAGGCAGTCAGCTGTAGGACCTAGTTGTTCTTTAAAGGACTTATGTAGTCATAATTCGAATAGCTTTGATGAAAGGGGCGATCATATCAGTGCGGAGAACTGCCTGAATGATATGGAGGAATTGTTAACTACTATTGGGTGCACCAATGAGCTAAAGGTGGCTTACACTGCTTATATGCTAACTTGGGAGGCTAAACGCTGGTGGCAAGACAAGAAGGTCGTGCTTGCTGGTAATTTAGGTTCAGAGACTGCCATTACTTGGGACATCTTCAAGCACGAGTTCAATCGACATTTCTTTCCTAGAGTCGTACACGAAGCGATGGCACGAGAATTCTCGGACTTGGTCTAGGGAAGTATGTCGGTGATTAAGTACGCTGCGAAGTTTCTTCAGCTGTCAAGGTTCGACATGTACCTCATTCCGAATGAGAAGAAGAAGGCCAAGAAGTTTGAGCTGGGTCTGAACACCCGTATTCAAACCATGATGACTTGCTTTGACATCCACGATTTCTCCCAATTGGTTGATTGGGCTTTGATCTATGAAGAGAGTTTGAAGGAGAATGCGGTAGAGTATGCAAACCAAAAGATGAGGGCTCAAGGACTTGGTACTTCGGCAGGAGGAGCCGAGCCAGCTAAGAGGATGGTAGTGAGAAGTTATCCACCTTAGAGATCACAATGACGTACCTCGAACACCACTCAAGCTTAGCAGCAGAAGGGTCAGATGCCAGTGTTGTGCCAAAAGTGCAAAAGGGTTTATTGGGGACTCTGTAGGATGGGTCGGGGAAACTGGTCTTGCCGTAACAACCCCTGGTAGGCAAAACTGTAGTTTGTAAGCTTGTAATTTGCGGATGCCCTGTCAGCATATGTGGAAAAGTACTTCCCGCAAACTTAGTTATTCTCCCTATGAATAGTTACAATGTTATTCTCGGGATGGATTGGCTGGCAAAGCATTTAGCGATTATCGACTGCTCTCAGAAGCAAGTGACGCTCAAAGCATGGGGAGAAGGAGAAGTTAAGCACGTTGGATTACGAGTGAGGTCCTTACCTCCCACTATTTTCGGCCGTTTGGGCCATGAAGCTCATTCTTGGAGGAGGGCAACCGTTTTTGGCATTCCTTATCGCTCCGGCGAAGGAAGTGAAGAAGGACCTTCAAGATATCCCTGTGGTGCGGGATTACCCAAATGTCTTTTCAACAGAGTACTCTAGATTGCCGCCGCAAAGGGAAGTGGAATTTGGAATTGAGTGCGTGTTAGGCACCAATCCTATATCGAAGGCACCATATAGGATGGCACTGTTAGAGTTGAAGGAGCTGAAGAAACAGCTTCAAGAGCTATTGGAGAAGGGGTTCATTCGCCCTAACTCAACACCATGGGGGCGCCGGTTCTGTTCGTAAAGAAAAAGGACAAGCTTTCCTCGAACACATGATTTTTGGTGAAAGTGTAGCAGTGGACTCGGAGAAGGTCAAGGCGGTAGTGGAATGGACCAGGCCAACCAACGTGTTTGAGATTTAGAGTTTCCTAGGACTCATTGGTTACTACCGACGCTTCATTGAAGGTTTCTCGAAGCTGTCAGGGCGACTAGAAGGAACGCTCGCTATGTTTGGATGAACGAGTGCGAGACAAGTTTTCAAGAGCTAAAGAGGTGATTGATAAAATTGCTCGGGGAGACTTCACTTACCCCCTTGAACTTACGCGCCTTTTGCAAACACTTCCCAATCTTCAAAGTCTCTCATTTTGGTGTATCGAACTTTTGTTTCGTTTCAGTTACCACATTCCTTTAGGAATTTCTGTTAAATCCTAACGGAAGGGTGTGAAATTCCTAAAATGCCCTTATTTAAAGGTTCTGAAATTTGAGAGGCTTGTCAAATCGCGTGACAATTCAATGATTTAAAGTGAAATTACCCCAAAAAGTTACATCCTAGGCGCAAATTAATATATATATTAATTTGAAAAATTCGGGACACAAAACTAATGAAATATTTTTCCCATTAAACATGATAAAATAAAATGGTTGGTGAAAGTCACATGAAATGTCAAAAATCATATTACACCCACCAGATTTGTATAAATTAAATTCTCCAAATAAAAGAATAAAAATTGTAGGGTATACGTATATTAATTAATCCTCAAGACTCAAGGTATATGATACAATTTCGATGGTTTCAAATTATCAGTCACATTGAAATACTTCAACGTCCGAATCCACTTCTCCTGGTTCTTCAACAAATGAACCGCAATCGTGTCCGGCCACAGCTCATGCGTGCACCCCGTCGCCGGCTCCGGATAATTGTACATCGACCACTTGGCGTTGAACCTGTTCTTCCCACGATGCCCTTCCCGGATCCAATCCCCAAAAGTCTTATCCTCAGGCCCTTCCAAGTGGTTTTTGGGAATTTCAGATTCCCTTATCCACTCCACCAAATCCCATGAAATCAAATACCCCATTCCTGACATATAATGCACAAAAGGATCCATGCTAGGGCATGGGATTACATAGCCATAGTACAAATCTTCTCTAGGTAATTCCCTCAAAGAATCCACTAAATTATTCAGCCTAAAATAAGAATCATCGTCCGTTTTCATCACATAATGGTATGGAGGGTAAGGAGTAGTGCTATTTTCATCTGTGTCTCTCAGCATTTCTGGCAAGCTTGAAAAGTATGTGTAAGTCTTGCCCTTGTTCATGTTCTCTTTGCAGTCAAGGATTATGATATCGTCGTAACGCATTATCTCTAACGCGACGAGTACCTAATAAAATATATGTAAATTAAATGCTCAGTTTAAGCTTTTCGGATAAGCGACGATTTAAGGCATATTTTAGTGTATGTTTGAAAGGCTTAAAAGTGTGTTTAACATTAAAAAAATCCGTTAAAAAAATACCCGTTTGATAAAAAAAATTGAACGCACTTTTAAGGGTTTAAAAAGCCTAAGAGCATTTCCAATGGAGGAGCTAAATTTTTATGCAAAATAGCTCATCAAAATTCACTTTATCTAGTTTAACTAATGAATTTTTAAAGGTCTCCTATATCCGATTAGCTATATTTTTATCTATATCATTTAAATATATTTTTAATATATTTTTATTAAAAATTGTGAAAAAAATATTCTCAGAATGATCCATTGAAAAGTGAGAAAAGTTTTGGGGAAAAAAAAAAAATAGGTGAGAGAAACAATAAAAAATAAATTGACTCACTTTAAAAGTGCTGCTATATGTAGCTTTTTTTAGGCTAATCTAATCAAATATCCATTTTGCATTTTTTTTTTTTTTGGCCAATCCAATTTGGGGGGTTTTTTATAAATTGATTAGTCATTTTAGATAAAAGTACTATTTGACTCCTCCATTGGGAATGCTCTAAGATTGCATTTGAGAAATATAACTTTTAAGTGAAGCGTTTGCCAAAAGTGCGTTTTGAGCATTTTTAGGTTTTTTGTACCATTAAAAGTGCTTTTAATTTTTTTTAGAGTACTTTTTTTCTTCAAACTAACTTTTTGAGTGTTAAATCTACTTTTAGACCCCTCAAATGCAATATCAAACATGCCTTAAAAATAGATAAAATACATTTTTGACAAAAACTTTAAAATAAAATTTTTGCTAAAAAACACTTTTTGACTTAAAAACTATATTTCTTAAATATAATTTTAAACATGCTCTTAACATGGTAAGTATGGTACGTACCTTTTGGTCTTCTTTTGTTAGGTTGCAGAAGACGAACTTCACGTCGACTCTGGCGCCCGCTGGGGTCTGGGTGCCGTAAATGAGGCGGAGGAAGTGGCGGCGGTTGTACTGGTCCGGGAGCGTGAGGATGCCGATGAGTATCCGGATGTCGTCCAGGGAAGAATTAGCGGAGGGCGAGGAATTATTTGATGAAGGCGTGTTGGATAGTGCACACTGGCCAAACTTGAGCAGGCTATCGAATCGGACTTCATTGATGGAAGCTAAGACGCAGAGGAACAAGATGAAGAAGAAGGAAGAAAGTATAAAGCTTCGCCGGTCGGGCCTTGCGCTCTTCATGATTCCAGTTTGGTTATTCAATCCTTGGGAGCTATGGAGAGTGTGCAAGAAGGCTTATTAATAAATTCATGGCTTCCTTAGAGGAAACGCATTAGTTGTCAATTTCGTGGTATTGAGAAAACCATTTTGACTTTTCTTCCTGAAAGGAAGGTTATGGGGGAAAACGCATTAAGTGATTGTATTGTATTTACTATTGTGTCCTTTCTGTAGAAGTTGCATCCATCACGGAGGGCAATATGGGTTCGTGCTGGTGTGTCTGTAAGCAGCCGGAAAAAAAGGCAAAACAAAAAACAAAAGAAAAGGAGAAATCTGCACTTTCTTTAATGGCTTCAATGAAAACCGAGTTAAGGAGTTTCAAGTCTTTTAACGCCTTCATCATTTCCCCAATACAGGGGCATACGAAAATAAATAGGTGAGAGATAAATGGTGGATTGGGGCCTAATTTTGCTACACTTTTTTTCTGGTCTTACTTGCAAATTGGCAAAGTGATTTGGTCAACTTTTGGTAATTAGGTATCTTTGCATGAACCTGGCGAATGGTTTCAATATCTTCAGCTTGCGTAATGCTCACCATTCTTGAACAAAAAGCAAATGCCGCGTTGACCAAAGAAGAAGGTATCGCTACTTTTACCGCCATAATTGGGTGATTGCATGTGCTGAATCAAGAATAAGTAACCTGAATCAAGAATAAGTAAACTTTAGTCTAATTTTTCTCTTATGTATCATTTTTTTTTCGAAACACAAACCAAAAATTGTATTTTTATTTTATTTTAAAAATAGTCATTTTATTTTATTTTTAAAAAAATTATCATTATTCTCAAGAAAAATACCATTTTTTTTTAAAAAAAAATATATATAAAAAAAAAGGACCACATAAGATGTTATTACTTCATATATATTTTTTTAAATGATCACATAAAAGAAAAATTAGACCAAAGTTATGTCTCTATTATTCATCTAGATCGAGATCGGCTGTCAATTTAGGGGTGGCAAAATGGGTACCTGACCCGACCCGATTACGACCCGCGGATACTCGTTACACGATTAGCTTATACCCAGACATGACCCGTTTAGCTAAACGGGTAATCGGGTTTGACACGATTATGACACGAAAATAACCGGGTAACCCGACACGACCCGTTTTACCCGTTTAAATTAACTGGGTCTAATCGGGTAGACACGACCCGATTACCCTAAACTATAAAATTCAAAAAAATTAAAATTCAAAATTGTAATAAATTAATAATAATACTAATACATCAATATAGTTAATGCAAAAAATTGAGTTCCAAGAGATTAAAGGCTTTAATAATGGATAAGAAAAAATAAATAAATTGGAAAGTGACCGTAATTGACAAATTGTACTCCAAAAGAAATTACTAAACCCATAATTTCACCTAAACTTAAAAGTTAAAAGTTAAAACAACAAGTAAGTTCATTTATTAAAATAGTTCACTTATTATTTAGTCCCACATGTAACAAAAGTGTTAAAAAATTAATTTAAACAATGAAAATCAGAATTTCTTGTTAACTTGATGAATAGAATTACTCATTTGGAATTTTCTTGTTGGCTTTCTCTTTTGTTGGTAATTATGTACTTAACTCCTTTGAAGTTTGATATATATGCATCTGTTTGTGCACAAATGGCCTTAAGAGTATGGAAAATCTTCTCACAGTAGTACTTAACTGGTTATTAGATCTGCTTGTGGATTGACTCGGATTGAGTGCCAATAACAATATTTCCAAAAATTTCTTCAGACAAAAGGGGGAGAAAACAATTAAAACAAAAAAGAAAAAAAAGAGAGATAATTTTGGTAGAAGAGAAATTGAATCAAATAGAATCTGCTTTACAGACCAAATGTTTTTGTTCCAAAGAATCAATTGGTAAAGTAATTGAAAAGTGAAAACGTGAGTCTGTCGTCTGACTCCTCAGTGCAGTAGTGCTCACGCGTGACACGAGGCAGAAAAAAACAGCAAAAAAATAAAAACCGGGTTTAGCGGGTCGACCTGTCAGACACGAAATTTTCGAGTCTTAATCGGGTAGACCCTATTACGACCCAAACCCGATTAGCCAAAATTCAATACCTGTTTTTTCGTGTCGTGTTCGTGTCGGGTTCGCGGATTGTGTCAAAATTGTCGGCCCTAGCTGTCATGAACCTTCCTCATTGTTTGGGTGCATTTACTTTAATTAGCTATTGATGTTTTACATATTCAGCCATAAAAAGAAAATTTTAGAATTTTAGACTAATCATGAATTTTTATTTTTGTTTTTTCAAAACTTAAAACATGTTAAAAATGGTCTTCGTTGAATTGAAATATATATATATATAATCCAAAAATTCATGAAAGTGAGTTTTGAACGAAATATTATCATCAAACCAAAAATAAAATAAAATGAAAGTTTTTGACTCATAAAACCTAATTGAATGAATAAATTAGAGAAAGAATACTAAATGGGCTCATAAAATTGTGAAACTTATTTATGAGGTTATAGAGAATATTTTGTAAGGAAAGTTTTTGGGCCATTGGAACCGAACATAACCATTAAAAACCAATTTTCCTTAGTTTATGACCATAGTGAGCTAGTTTCTCTCGACCCATAATTGTTTTGGACAAAATTTTTGGACCATATGAGACTCAAGAACCAATTTTAGGCTTACCAAAAAATAAGAGACCGTTTGGAACCAATAGGAATTTTCTTAAACCAAAATAAGGCTTAAAATGAGGTAAAACAAAGCCCATAAGGGCCCATATAGCCCAACCCATGCTCAAACTTGGCAATATAGTTTGAAAACCCTTCTAGAAGGTGGTATGGCGACTTTGAAATAAACCCAATCTCACCCAATCAGATTTGACCATGTAGTATAAAAAAACCATTAGCCATAAAGTTTTTCTAGTTATACGTAAAGGTACCCACTTTCTCCTCCTTGCAAGTCCAAGAGGGAGCCTAATTCGGGAGGACATAATTTTCATAAGGTCTTGGGAGCACACTAAAACTTTTGTGTCCTCCAATGAGAAGTTGACAAATCAGCGTGGAACATTTTAAGCAAAATAAGCAAAAATACTAGATTTTATTTTCATATTTCTCATATGGGTTAAAAATAATATTCTCAAAACATTTATTTTCTTAGCATTTAATCCAATATTCAAAAATGGCTTTAATATTGTATGATTCTCTTATTTAATGCTTTGGATTTTTACCCCTGTTTCAAGAATGGAATGTTAGAAAATCAGTTTTTAATGCTACTGGTTTTTTTCCTCATTTTGAATGTGGAAATAAGATTCATGGTTTTTTTTTCTTCCATATTTTTCTCATCTCTTCTTACAAATTAATCATTAGATTTCTGAACTTATGTAAAACGCACACAAATTCAATAGCAAACCTATAAATATAGTGGTTGATCTATTGAATTTGTAAGATAATATGAAGAAAAAAAATATATATATATATGAGAAAAATATTAACGCGAATTATTGTTATTTTCTTTTCATCTTCTTAGCATTTAATGCAATATTCCAGAATGATTCTAATATTGTTTGATTATCTTATTTAATGTGATCACATTTTTTGTCTTGTTCCAAGAATGAAACTTGGAACTTGGAGAATCAGTTTTTAATGTTATTGAATGAAATTAAGTTCCAAAGAGAATCAAATGATATTAGTGCTTTCTTTAATTACTTGTTTACCATAATTAGGGATCTTGATTAAAACAAATTAATTGTAGGGGAAAGTCCACATACCCCCTCAAACTACCACTCAATTAACAATGTTCTCCCAAACTTTCATTTGTCACAATGTCCCTCTCAAACTACCAAAACATTGTCAATGTCCCCATATTGACGAAACTACCCTTAGTAAAATAAAAACAAAAAATACTAAGGGCTTGTTTGGACATTTGAGGGGCCTAAAAGTGCTTTTAACACTCTAAAAGTTCGTTTGAATAAAAAGTTACTCGTTTGGTAAAAAAAATTAAAAGCATTTTTAAGGGTCCAAAATGCCTAAAAATTGTCAAAACCCAGCAAAAGCTTAAAAATGAAGTTTGCCCAAAAGCTCTTTTTGACTTGAAAACTCTATTTTTCAAACGCAATCCCAAACATGATCTAAAACTTCTAAAAAATCCTTTTAAAAAAAAAAATCCAACTAGTGGCAAAATTAAAATAAAATAAAAAAAATCCTTTTTATAAGATTTTTTTTTAAAAATTTTTGTTTTATAAGTTATTTAAATGGTTAAATACTCTTTTGCTCCTATGGTTTCAACACTTAATTTTTTCCTACTTAGGGTTTCATTTTTCATAAGAGATACATGTGATTTTTATAAAGATCAAGATGATACCTCCATTAAAATTCTATTCAAAATTTAACGGAATACCACGTCAGCACCAATCAAATGTCGCTAGATGTCATATAATTAATATTTTTTAAAAATTAAAAAGATTAAAAAATTATATACATATATATATATTTAAAATAAAAAATAAAAAATAAAAAATAAAAAATAAAAAATTGGTCTGTCCACCCGCAACGGCCGCAACCAGTCACCCGAGATTTCTCCAGAAAGACCATTGGCAAAGGCATCAAGAACCACAAGCGATGAACAATTGGAAAGCTCTACTGGGATTTGTCCAAACAGTGAATTGTCCCAAAGAAACAAGCTTGTGAACTTTTGCAACTTTCCCATTTGAGGAGGGATTGAACCAGGTAGCTTGTTCATCTGCAAATACAATTTCCTCAGCTCAACAGAGTCCAAGTTCAGGCAGTATAGAACCAGACACATCAGTGTCTTAAAGTGCCAACGCTTGGAGATTGATTGGGCTCCTTGGGCCACCCCCAAATGGCCGAGGGTGGCTACAGTTTTCTTTTCTTTTGTTTTTTAAGAAAAAATATAAATTTTAATCTTTTAATTTTTGTTAAAAATATTTTTTTAACAAAAATTAATTATATGATACGTGACAATATTTAATTGATGTTGATATGGTATTCTGTTAAGTTTTGGACGAAATTTTAACGGAAGTACCATCTTAATTTTTATAAAAGTCACAAATACGTCATGTGATAAAAATGAAACTCTAATAAAATAAAAAATAAAAAAAGTGTTGAAACCTTAAAGTACAAAAGAATATTTAACCGTTTTTTAAATAAAAATTTCCGTTTTAAAAAAATCTAACACTCTACCTAATATCCCCCCAGACAGTGCAATAATCATCACATTGCTACTACACCACACGATAACTGATTTGTCAGCACCATGATTAGGACTAAAGGTTTTCTTTGTTGGAGTTGGTGTGTCCAGAACTCCTCAACCGTTTTGATAGATATTATTTACTCTTTGACTATTATTATTATTATTATTGAACAATGGATATATATACTTATATTCTTACATAGCGCGCGCACATATATATATATATATATGATTGTGTATTATTCAATTACATGGATGTGAGATGTCTAAAATGCATTGTATTTAAGCTATAGTGTGGAAAAGGGAATTATCACACATAAGATTGTAGTCAAAAGTTCTTGCAACTTATAAAATAAAGAGAAAACTTTACTTTTAAACCCCTGAATTACCACGTGATTTGATAAGTCCCTCCAAACTTCAAAACTTTTCAATTTGAACTCCAAAACTTTCAATTGCAGTCAATTTGAACTCTGTCAGATTTAGCTGTTAACTTCTAACGGCAATACCTAAAAAGACCAAAATATCCATGATTTTCGTTTTTTTTATTATTATTTTTTATTTGGAATTAAGGGTAAATTTGAAAATTTTATAAAAAATTTAGGGGTAAAAACTTCATTGTCTCACTTTTAACGTTTAAAATTTGACGAATAGGTTTAAATTAATTGCAATTGAAAGTTTAAGGTTTAAATTGAGAAGCTTTGAAGTTTGGGAAGAGCTTGTCAAATTGCGTGATAATTCATGGGCCTAAAGTGAAGTTGCCCATAAAATAAAATATTTGTAGTTGTAAATGCAATTGGGAATTTCATTTAGACTATAACATATCGAACCTTAATGACCTATCTTGGTTAGGAGAAGTGGGTTAGCTTCGGGTTGATATATTGAGGTATTGGCGGGGTTGTGCCATCCACTAAACAGACCAAGTGAGTCGTCATTGTTTTATAAATGTTGTTATAACGAATGATGTACGTGCATGATAACTTATAGCTCCCATTTACTCTAAATTCTGAAGAGTTCGTGAATTCAGATGTGAAATATAGGTTACTTTGATGTATCAAAAAGTGAGACTTATCATCAGTTGAAATAAACTCGATATGTTGAATAATCGTATGTAGCATTGTGGGAACACTCACATCGAGAAGGAATCCAAATTCTTTGTCAAATAACAAAGTGACAAGGAATATTCTCCTTGTTTTAGATTTAATGAAAAAGATTATCGTGAAACTCGAGTTTGAGTGTTTCAATGGGTATACTGAAACTTATATATGTACAAGGTAAAATGTATTCTAACAAAGGTATATAAAGATGATATGAATTTAAATCAATGACACAAGGAAAAGAGGTAGCGAACAAAGTAACAGTACATAGACTTTAGTTCAACCAGAATGATTTTATGGAAGGGTAGCATGCAATAAATAAGTACATCATGAGAATTAATTGATTAAATAAAAAATACTTATTATAGTGTAATTACAATTATTTAGTGAAATTAATTGAGATTAAATAGAGTCGTGTGACATGATTGATGTAGACATGGTCTCAGGCATATTAGAGCTAATAGGTTTTTTTTTTTTTTTTTTTTTTTTCCTTTTCTTTTCCTTTCTTTTTCTTTTAAGTCTCTCTTTGAGCTAATGTAAATTTAATAATATTTATATTTGGCTTTAGTTAAATATTTATTTACTTGGGATGTTTTACTTAATAAAACATGAGCCAAAGAGATTTATTAATCTAAGTGGCTAATTGGAAAAAATTGGACTGGGGGAATTATATAGAGCTTTGAGCCCATAATTTAATTCATGTAGGATTAAGAATTAAAAGGAGCCTTGGACTTATGGTTTTAATTCTTATATAGACTTAGGCATGAGCTTTGAGCTCAATAGAATTAATTCTACAGGTCTAAGCTTAAGTCAAATGAGCATTGGGCTAAAGCCCTAGCCCTAGGAGCATGGAGAGATAATATTCTCCCCGGCCATGACCGGTTTTTGGGAGTGGCAACTGGCAAGGGGAGTAATTTCTACCCTCCTTGGCCGACTTCCATGAGGACTGGGATTTCTAATCACAATCCTACATGGTTTACTCTCCTACTTCTCCAAGGACTCCAGTATTATATATAGAGGTGTCATAGTGAAGCAATATATACTTCCACTCCCCCACAAGAGAGTCAGTCATCAAGAAGAAGATCTAATTGAGGAATTGTGTTCTCAATTATTTAAATATCTTGAAGTTCTTAAAGAATCTCAAGATTATCAAGATGTTCTTCAAGAACATTATGAAGATTATCAAGAAGTTCTTCATGTTCACCAAGAACACAAAGAACACAAGGAAGATGATGAACACGATGGGATGAGCCGCACTTCTTGAAAAATGGATGCACAGTCTTATGCCCCAACACCTAGGAGAGGTAGAAGCTACATTTAAGTAACGTTAACTTATATGTTTGTTTTAAATTTTGCCATGTTTCTTTTAAAGCTTCAAGGTCTTGGGAATTTTCTTGTTTCCGCTGTGTAAAGTAAATTTTTTGAATTTTACGCAATCCCAACATTCAATTGCTAGAAAATCAGTAAATCAAAATATAAATAGATAAATCATTTTTTTTATGGCATTGAGGCTCCAAATGATCACTTCGAGTGGATCAACCTCCAAATATAATAAAATGAATAAAAATTGGGTTTCCTAACACAATCCTTGTCATTAAAAAGCTGGCTTCGGATTGCAAATTTTGTTTTTTCATCTCTGCCAACATCCGTAATATGCTCTCCACCATCACTAAATAGTTTGCAATAAAAAAAGAAGAAGGTAATTTAATAGAATTTGATTGCACACACATCTTATAGATTTAGAGCATTTTACACAAGTTGGTTGTGGTTATAAAATGGAAAGAGAATTACATAATTGTTTTGGAGAGAATTACATAATTGATTTGGAGATTATTATTCTCTAATTGAATTGGAAAATGGTTATAGAGGATCAAGCCACCGAAAAGGAGCGGGCTTGTAATACCTCGAAATAATAATGTAGAATAAAATACATTTAATCCAACTCGATCAAGTTATATAGAAAACAACACTATTAATTTAAAACGTACGAAATGTCTTTCCCAAAAATCCCAAAACTATTTAAAAATATTTGTGAACCCTGGTTGAACGTTTGAAGTCCCCCTATAACATTCGAAGTAAACCATAGACTCGAATGTTCGATTTTTGTTAAAACGTTCGGGTGAAACCATAGAACCGTACACCGAACGTTCGATAAAAGCATGAAAAGAAAATTCAACCTATTAGCCACGTCATTCAATCTTATCCACTCCACACATTCCTATAAATACATCTCTCATGCCCCTTTAGGCCTCGTTCATCCCATGCACCTCAACCATCCCAATCTTTGAGAGAGAAGGTGTTGTTCTATCTTCATTAAGGTAAACCTTGGACCTTATTCATTTTTCATGTTTTGAACATGTGATTTTTCATAATTTTTACAAGCCTTAAATATGACATGATAGAATTTATAATTTATCTCTCTTAAAAGCCAATGATTTTTCCAAAACTTACCATTGTTTTCCAATAAGTTGAAAAATCTAAGTTGACATGGGCTTAAGTATGACATGGGCTTCACATAAGTTCAAAAATCTAATGGTTAATTTCTCTCGACCCATAATTGTTTTGGACAAAATTTTTGCACCATATGAGACTTAAGAACCAATTTTAGGCTTACCAAAAAATAAGGGACCGTTTGGAACCAATAGGAATTTTCTTAAACCAAAATAAGGCTTACAATGAGGTAAAACAAAGCCCATTAAGTACCCATATAGCCCAACCCATGCCCAAACTTGGCAATATAATTTGAAAACCCTTCTAGAAGGTGGTGTGGCAACTTTGAAATAGACCCAATCTCACCCAATGAGATTTGACCATGTAGTATCAAAAAACCATGAGCCATTATATTTTTCAACTTCTGTGAAGCGGATACAAATTTAATGGTAGATCCACAAATTTAATAGTTGATTTATTAAATTTATAATTTTGTATGATAATATGGAGAAAAAAAATATGAGAAAAATGTTAATCATTTCTCTTTTTTTCTTATCTTCTTAGCATTTAATGCAATAATGAATCTAATATTGTTTAATCTCTGTTCAATCTCTCGCTGGTTGAGATTAAATAGAAAAAAAAAAAAAAAAAAAAAACAAAGGTTGAGATTTAACACTCTTTAATGCCGTCTGTCTTGCAAAACCCATTTCCTTCTATTGCCTTTCAATCAGAGAGAGAGAGAGAGAGAGAGAGAGAAGAAGAAGATGAAGGTGAAGAGGAGAAACAAGGTAAAAGAATTTTTTTTTTTTTTTTTGTGATTTTGTATTCTGTCGTTCTGTTGTGATGGGTGTTGATTTGGTCATGATTTGAGAATGGATTTTGAAGCATGAGATAATGAGTTTAGAGAGAGAAAGGAAGAGATTTAAGAGATAAAAGATGGGTTGAGAGTTGGAGAAGATTGAGGGAGGAGAGAGTGGCCGGCAACTCCGGCCACTGTTTGCACCACCTAGAGCAACGGTGGTTGCCGGGTGGGAGGTTTCAGAGAGCTAGAGAGATATGAAGGAAAGTGGGAGAAGAGAGGGGAGGTGGTAAGAGAGAAATCTCTAGGGCTGATGGGCACCATCCCTCCGGCGATCTCTGGATAGAGATTAATTTGAAAATGACAATCCAAAACTTGGCCTTGCATGATAAATTTTGAAAGAAATAGAAGATCAATGAAACTGCTCAGTTTTGAGAAGCTCTGGAAAAGAAGGTTAGAGGAGATATCAACCAGAATTAGACGGCGTCAAAATCAAATGTTAGCTTTAGAAATAATATGACATAGTTTAGTTAGAAATTGTTTAGGTTAAATCTTGGCCATTTTTTTTTTTTTTTGTCTACCGCAACGGATTATATGTGATCACTTTTTTGTCTTGTTTCAAGAATGAAACGTTGGAAATTGGAGAATCAGGTTTTAATGTTATTGAATTAAATTAAGTTCTTAAGAGAATCAAATGATATTAATGCTTTAATTATCTAATTACTTGTTTAATTACCATAATTAGGGATCTTCGTAAGTTTGGTACTTATCAAATATTTAATAAGTACTTAATAAGTATATTTTATTTAATAATTGAACATAATTTTGTATTTAGGAATGGACAGAAATTTCCTTCAAACCGGTATGGAGGAAATATATATCCTCCAATCTATGTAAAATAGTGTCAAGTGTCTATAAACATTTAAAATGCACATTAAATTCTTAACCTCATTAATAGCAGTTTATTATTTTAGACTAAATTTAATATACATTTTTAAATGTTTATAGACATTTGACACTATTTTACATGGGTTGGAGGATATTTTCTCCGGGCAAGGCTTAGGTGCGGTAGTTCAAAACTACCGCACCATGCTGTAGTCCAAAACTGCACCGTTTGGTGCAGTTTTGGGCAATAAACAAATAGTTCTTTTAAAGAAAAAGAAAGAAAAAGAAAAAGAAAAAGAAAAATATTTAAAAACTAAAAGTATTAAAAAAATAGAAGAGAAAAAAAAAATGAAAGGGGTGGAGCCACCTCTTGGCCAAAATGAAAACTATTTTTAATTATTAATTTTTTATATTTTTTAATTCTTAAATAATTGTTTGTTATATTTTTTAAAAAAACCTATTTTTTCCCAGCCCAAAACTGCACCGTTTGGTTCAGTTTTGAATTTTTCCTTCTCAAAACTGCACCAAACGGTGCAGTTTTGGACTACTGCATGGTGCGGTAGTTTTGCACTACTGCACCTAAGCCGAATCCATTTTCTCCATACCAGTTTAGAGAAAATTTATGTCCTTTAAGAATGACCCATATATTACGTAAATAAGCCACACTTGAGCTCATACATGCCAATCCTTGGTGAGTTTGCAAACAAACTGGTTGATATGCAGCTTTATTTATGGGATTTTATAAGCCATTTAAGTACCATAATCATGAAGTTTGTGGAAATTCATTAATGTAAAATGAGAGGTAGCATCCAAAAGGATCTTTCACTAAAGAGTATTAAAGCAAAAACATTTCAACCCATTATTGCTCAAATGTCTTACCATAAAATAGACAAGACAAATAGTTATACTCTTTTGTTGCATAGAAGACATGTGATCTCTCTCTCTCTCTCTCGCTCTCTCTCTCTCTATTTATATATATTATATGAATCTGTCACAAGTTAGAAACATTGCACAAGTCAAATAAACCTTAGGGACATTGCAGAACAATGGAGCTATTCAAAACATTGTTCCTTGCCGTTATTACCATCGTTTTATTTCCTTCGGGTCTGGCCATTGATCCAAACACTCGTTCAATGGCGTATCAATCTCATAAATTTTCTTTTAAAGCCTATAAGTCTCAACATGGTTTTCCTAGTGGCAGAAACCCAAGTCCAAACTCTCCTTCAGTGACGTATCAATCCCAGAGAAATTCTTTTGGGGGTTATAAGCATCAACATGATGTTCCTAGTAACGGAAATCCAAGTCCAAGTGCTCCTTCAGTGACGTATCAATCTAAGAGAAATTCTTTTGCAAGTTATAAGCCACAACATGATGTTCCTAGCGGCGGAAACCCAAGCACAAACTTTGTTTTAGTGACATATCAATCCAAGAGAAATTATTTTGCTGGTTATAAGCCTCAACATGATGTTCCTAGTGGCGGAAACCCAAGTCCAAATGCTCCTTCAGTGACATATCAATCTAAGAGAAATTCTTTTGCAGGTTATAAGCTTCAACATGATGTTCCTAGCGGCGAAAACCCAAGCCCAAACGCTCTTTTAGTGACGTATCAATCCAAGAAAAATTATTTTACAGGTTATAAGCCTTAACATGATATTCAAAGCGGCGGAAACCCAACTCCAAATGCTCTTTTAGTGACGTATCGATCTAAGAGAAATTCTTTTGCAGGTTATAAGCCTCAACATGATGTTCCTAGCGGAGGAAACTCAAGTCCAAATGCTCATTTAGTGAAGTATAAATCCTAGAGAAACTCTTTTGCAGGTTTTAAGCCTCGACAATGGAGAGTGGAGAGTAGTCATGTTGTAGGACTCCAAGAATGAGAAGATACTTCCTTGGAAAAATTCTATAATAAGAGGGTGTCTCCTCAATCCTCATTAGGTACTAAAGTAGTATAAATCCCTAAATTAATAGACACTCAATGCAATTCCTCTACTCTGGTATTATCAACAGTGTCTTATAACCCTTATTTAAAAAGGAGTTTTTTATTTTTTAATTTTTTTATTATTCAAAGCGGGAGAGGGGGAAAAGGAAAATTTTTTTTAAAGGAGTATGATGAATAATAATATAAGTATTTAGTATTTCAACTCTCAAGTTGTTTCGAAAAGTTTAGGGTTTTCGAATTATCCTACCGCCATCTAAATATTTATCATTGATTATCATCATGGGCAAGCTCAAGAAAATTCGATCCTGCAACCTTGCCTATTTTAAGGCTAGTTACACATTCCTAGTCCCATTCACATAACAATACCTCACATAGACACCATCGCCCACATAATCACAACGCTCGATAGCAGAACCCCACACACAACACCACCTCACACAACTGTGCACTACCGCACAATGCTGCTAACACCAAATGCTCACACAATCACACTCATGGAGCCACCTCGCATGACCTTCACCTTGGGCCATAGGGGTGACTTTGGCCATTCCTAACCCCAATGACCAAATCTAAAAATAAAAATTTGATTTTTGGAATTTTTGGGTTTGGCCCTTGAGATTGGCTGAACCAATCCCTAGGGCCATGGGAGTGGCTTCGGCCACCCCATACTTTTTTCTTAATATTTTAATTATTTTGTTTATATATATATAATTTTTTAATTATTGGGACACGTGGTGACTTGTAGACCCTTAAATGAGATTCAAAGGCCAAAAAAAAAAAAAAAAAAAATGATGGGCAACTCCCAACTATTGCCAGGGATCCGGATCCCATTTTTCATGGCAATTACAAAAGAGATATGTTATAGCGCAATAACAAAACAATTTTCCTTCAAAAAATAAAAAATAAAAAGATTATTTTTGCCCCATAAAAGTCTTAGATGACAAGAGTTCATAAGCTTATCAATAGGTAGAGCCACAATAACTATGAATAGAGCCTATAACCTTTACCATCAAAAACTTTTATAATCTAAAAATAATTTTTTTTACTGCACTAAAGCATTTCTCATTAAAAAAACTGGAGGCCACCGTAGGCTTATCAAATTGCAATAGTGGGTAGGGTTGGTGAGAATGCTACGTTTTGCTTGCGTGGACCTGGGCGGTGAAAGTGATAGTGATGCCACATGTCTTTTGCTGGCTTGGCTTAGTTGGCAATAAGCTTTTGAGCCAACTTTTTCGATGGTCCCAGGTGGATCGGTTCAATAAATAAGAATAATTATTTCATTAAACTTCGTCTATTTTTAATAGAATAATAATTTCAGGTACACCTTACTCATGAAAAAAATTAGCCATGCATATTTAAGCCGCCAAGAGCCCAAGCCGAAAACCAACAAGCAAGCCAAAGTTGATCTCACTGGGACGTCACTTCACGCTTTAACAAAAATTATGCATGAAAACTGATTAGCAGCTGTAGTAGGTGAATGGTGTCTTCTACTAAAATCACCCGCTGGGGAACGGGGTAATGCCTTTTATGTTAGGTGGAGAATCTTACGTGGCACGCAATTGTGGCTTTCAGTCAAACCCAGATTTCCTCAAACCAAATCCAAAATTTTCCTCACCACCCAAATTATTTTTATCCCTCACCAACCCGGCAACCCCAAACGTGCAAGAATGAAGATTAGGTTACGCCCAAAATCACAGAGGGCTTATTAGTTATTAGACACCACCATCCAGGATAATGATATCCATTATTGCAGGACCAAGCAAATGGGCAACATAAATGTGAGTGAAAGGCCAAGAGTTGTGTACTTGTCAAATAATAAATGGTTGTCGTCGAGGACTTCTTGGGAACAGCTCAGTTGCTTTGACGAAGCCCATCGCAGTACGACCTCATTATTCCTATTTTACCCTTTAGACATGGTAAACTATAACTTCCTCTCTAATGAATTGGCTCTTAAAATTATCATTAAGTTTGTGATTAATTATTATTGAATTTTGATCGAATAATAATTTTAAAAACTATATCATTTTTAGAGTGATACAAGAAGGATTTTTAAAATTACTCAAAAAGTAAAGCTATTTAGTAACCTAAGAACATAAATTAGTTACTAACTCGTTGGGGAGACTAATTGTGGCTATTCAGCCTATCTTATTTGGACGTGACCATAATAGCACTTATCCACTAGGAACCGCCTAAGATGGGCTTAAACGGTGAAAATCGCATGCGCTCCCTCAAATCTGATTAAGTCATAGCCTGACCTAGCTCCACCAGGATATCAATGAGAACTAAGGTGACTAATACTAATCAGGAATAGGTACGGATTCTCCATTGCGGAGATTCGAATTCACGCCCTAGTACATGCCTAACCACTTTAGGAATTTTCTTGGGCCATTGAACCACCATCCTTGATGGATCCTCTAACCTATTTCAATAAGTGAAAAATGTTATTCAACATTTTAAGGCTTATTAAAAATTAATGTTTAGGTTCCTAGATTAGTAGAATGTCAATAAATTACTCTTAAAAATATTTTAAAAAATATATATGAGAGATGACACTTGTCACTTATAGAGATAGGTTGAATAAAATTTTTGGTTTGAAGAAAATTTATGTCCAATAGTATAATAAAATGATTTAAAGCATATGAGAAACACATGCTTTTTTATTCACATACTTTAAGAACACATGTCACTTTATTAGACTGATTTGTATGAATTAACTATAAACCATCGGTAACTAATTTATGTCCTCCACAATTAACATGACGTGAGAATGCAAATTAGTACTTGATTTGTTTTTGTACAAGCATTGATCAAATGGTTGATTCCATTCACTTACGTGTTATCTTGGTTGTATTTATATTAGTTATATAAAGATTTACTAAACATTTAATTTTTAATGCCACTAATCTCAATCATTTACCCATCTACTACTAACTAAATAGCATTTTGATCGTTTAAAATAATAATGGTCTCCTCCTACCATCACCTGCTTGTTGTATATATATTAGTTCTCAACCAAAACTCAAACCAAACAAGAGAGAAAGGATTAACCCAAACTTCAACCAAACCTTCACCTTCTCCTGTTCTCTCACCTTGATCTCTATTTTCCTCCGCTTTCCCACCACCAAACATCAATGGAGCCCCAAGAATTCATTTTCCGGTCGAAGCTCCCTGACATTTACATCCCAAACCACCTCCCACTCCACACCTACTGCTTCGAAAACCTCTCCCAATTCAAAGACCGCCCCTGTCTCATCAATGGCGCCAACGGCCTCACATACACTTACGCCGACGTGGAGCTCACCGCGCGCAAGGTCGCCGCCGGCCTCGACAACCTCGGCATCAAGCAAGGCGAGGTGATCATGCTTTTGCTCCAAAACTGTCCGGAATTCGCCTTCGCGTTCCTCGGCGCGTCGTACATCGGCGCCGTCAGCACGACGGCGAACCCTTTTTACACGCCGGCGGAGGTGGCGAAGCAGGCGAAGGCGTCGAACGCTAAACTCATCATTACCCAAGCTTTGTACGCCGACAAAGTGAAAGACTTCGCGAAAGAAAACGGCGTGAAGGTCATGTGCATTGACTCTCCCCTGGACGACTTTTTGCATTTCTCCGAGTTGACTCAGGCCGACGAGAACGATATCCCGGCCGTGAAAATCAACCCGGACGACGTCGTGGCGCTTCCGTATTCGTCGGGCACGACCGGGCTTCCAAAAGGAGTCATGTTGACGCACAGGGGGCTGGTCACCAGCGTGGCGCAGCAGGTTGACGGTGAAAACCCAAACTTGTACTTTCACAGCGGGGATGTGATACTGTGCGTTTTGCCGTTGTTCCATATCTATTCCCTGAATTCGGTTCTTCTTTGCGGGTTGCGGGTCGGGGCGGCGATTCTGATTATGCAGAAGTTCGAGATTGTGAAATTGCTGGAGCTGGTTCAGCAATACAAGGTGACAATCGCGCCGTTTGTTCCTCCGATTGTTTTGGCAATCGCCAAGAGCCCAGACGTCCAATGGTACGACGTGTCGTCGATCCGGACGGTGATGTCCGGAGCAGCGCCGATGGGGAAAGAACTAGAGGATGCCGTTAGAGCCAAGCTTCCTAATGCCAAACTTGGTCAGGTAATTCCTTTTATTCTTACATATATAATTCCACTGCTTCGGGTAAAAGTTATAGCGAAATTTTCAATCATCTGAGTGGATTACGTCATTAATAAAAACAATTTGTTTTAAAATTTAAAACCACGTGAGTAATTAAAATGTGAATTATTACGTGTGCAGTGTCTACTGGGTTGTACGTATAAGGAGTCATGTGAGTTGGATTTATAAGTGCAGTCATGTCAAATCGCAGCTGCCGAACAGTAAAGATGTTAGATGCATATAATGATTGGAACTGTGGAAGAAATAACCAGACTATTTTCGTAGGATATACAGTGTGTGAAAAGAGTGTAAAAAAAAAAAAAAAAAAATGAAAATCTTGTGGGGCCGCGGCACCCATGTGCCATCAGCGGTGGCCAAGATTATGTTGTGGCCGGCCACCCACACCTTTAACTATCATTTTTTTTTTTAATTTAAATTTTACAAAAATTAGAAATTATATGAGCTTTTTAATAATTTTTGTTCAATTTTAATTATAAAATATGTGTTGCTACTTGCTACTAAACTAAAAAGTTTGAATAATTATTTCATTATAATATTTTTTAGTTTCAGTAATATATATTCATTTTCTTAACAAAATACCTACTCCCCAAATCAAACGAGACTTAAAAATAAAATTTAAATATTATCAAATAACTTCAAAAAAAAAAAAAAAATTCATAAATTATTTGTATACATTATAACCAAAAAGTCAAAAATACTCTCTAAAAACCTTAAAAAGTAAAGACAATTTTTTTTTTTTTTAGTAGACATTCTCTACTACTTATACTCAGGGATAATTAAAAAATTAATATGCATATAAGTAGAGACGGATTTAGGGGGACCCACAATGACCTTGGTCCCCTCAAATTACAAGAAAAAAAATTTAAGGTAAAAAAAAAATAATTTAAGGTATTTTTTTTATCTATTGGTCTATTCTCAAAATTTTGTTGACCCTAAATCCCCAAATTCAAAGCTAGCTCCCTGCATATAACAAACCGGGGTGATGCTAAACATCACGCCCTGCGTGTTGCACGTCGGGGTGATTTATTATTTTAAAATAATAAAATAATAAAATTTTAATATTTTAATTATTTAAAAAAAAAAAAAAAAAAAAGGCATGGCGTGCATGAACAGTCATGCACGCCGGCATGACCCTAACAAACCGTCCTAATTTTTTTTAGTGGAATGTGTTAATGTGGGTTTTTCTCCCTATTTATTAATACTAAATGAAAATCAAAATTCGAAAAGGAAATGAAAAAAAATAAAGAAAAAGAAAGGTGAGTCGTTAGTCATTATTAATATAAATATATATTACTTTTTTGTTGTTGATAAAATGATATGTTGCGTGCAGGGTTATGGGATGACTGAAGCTGGACCAGTGCTAGCAATGTGCTTGGCATTTGCAAAGGAACCGTTGGAGATAAAATCAGGTGCATGTGGGACCGTCGTAAGAAACGCTCAGATGAAGATCGTTGACCCCGAGAACGGCGCTTCGCTTCCACGAAATCAAGCTGGAGAGATTTGCATCAGAGGTAGCCAGATCATGAAAGGTATATATATAATTTCCACCTGCATTGACCTCTTCTTTTTTTTAAATATATAAATCCCATAATATTTTGTAGGTTGTCAAGTACACAATAAAAAAATACAAAAAAAAAAAAAAAATCATTTTTAAAAATTACTATTCTATTACGTTTATTATATTTGAGAACGTGTCTCCCGTTTGGTATATTAAATGGGATTGGAATATGAACAAGCAATTCATGGAAGATAGTAATTGATAAGAAAAAAAAATGGAAGATAGTAATTAAAATTTAGTAGATTGTTCATCCACTATTATTTTTAAAGCCATAATATTAAATTATAGAGAAAAATTCACTTTACCCTTTTAAAGTTTTAGAGGTTTTTCAATTCGAACTCCAATGTTTAAAAATTGGCAATGTACCTTCCTAATGTTTCAAAAAATTTCAATTCATACCATCCGTTACTAATTTTCGTCTGATTGGACGGAAATCATTCCACTTGCGTCTCACGTGAGATTTTGATACCCTTTATTAATTATAATTTTATTTTCATTAAAACCTATGAAATTACGTAATTACCGTCATTAAAACTTATGAAATTGAGGATAATTACGTAATTTCATAGGTTTTAAAGAGGGCAAAATTGGAATAGAGGGCATCAAAATTTCACGTGAGATGCACGTGGGATAATTTCCGTCCAATTAGACGAAAATTAGTAACAGAAGGTCTGAATTTAAAATTTTTGAAATATTAGGGGAATACATTGCCAATTTTTAAACATTAGAGTTCGAATTAAAAAACTCCTAAAACTTCAGGGGTAAAGTGAATTTAACCCTAAATTGTATAATATTTGCATAGGAATTTACAAAATAACATTATTGAATCAAAAATTGAGTACTGAACGTTACTTTCCATTCCCTCCAAGCTTATGTGACATGTTCCAATAGCATTTGGTGCATGAAAATTAATTTTTAGGTTGGGGGACTACGTACGCCACCTAGGCTTTGGGGAAATGAGAAATAATGGGTGATTAATAAAATTACTCTTCAGTAATTCCACTGGATTTATGTGTTAGTGTCGAAAATTATATTTTATTTTATTTTTAACAAAAGCCAATCTAGTAAGAAGAAAGTATAGTAGATAAGGTTTTTTTATTATAAAAAATAATAATATATACTTAAATCAAGGGTTACTTATTCAACAATGAAGAATATTAGTGATCATTTTTATATATATTAGGTCGTGTGAGGATGGGGTACAACCGTACAACCTATATAATTGGCAAGACCAATTCTGCCATATTTGGTGGGATGGAATATTTAGTGAATCTTGGGGGCTAAAAGTCATTTCCCTGCAACTCCCGTTGATAGGCTTCTTATTATTTGAATCATTGAATCAGCAAGGGCGTGGCCGGTGGGCAGATCTATCTGTTATTTTGGGATTGAGAGTTCTTCAAAACTCTTATATGTAATTAATATCATTTAATACTTACATAATTATTAAATGAGTTAGGCACCTATATGTTAAGAAATAAATTGATGGCTTTAAGTAATGTTACTATTTATATCTATTTATTATCTTGATGTGACTTATTTTTAGTTTTAAAATATTTTCAAGAAGAGTAGCTAAAATAGTAATAAAAAACTACACATTTCTGCTTTAGCTACTTATTTTTTTTAGTAATTTCACTAAAGATTTCTAAATTTTTACTCGATTTGACAAATCTTCTTAAATTTTAAAATCTCTCAATTTAGTCCCCAGAACTTTCAATTGTTCTCAATTTGAACCATTCCGTCAAATTTAACAGTTAGAAATACCTAAAAAGACCAAAATATTCCTGATTATTTAAAAAAAGGTTTTGGAATTAAGGGTAAAGTTAGAATTTTATAAAAAATAAGTTAGAGGTATAAACGTCATTTAATGTTTAAAATCTGGTGGAGAGGTCCAAATTGATTGCAATTGAAAGTTCAAATGACTAAATTAAGAGATTTTAAAGTTTAGAGGGAGTTTGTCAAATCGAATATAAGTTCAAGTGTCTTCAGTGAAGTGCCAACAAAGTAAAGCCACGTGCACCAATATTATTTCATCCAGTTTGACGTTGGTGGTGAATGATTAATATTTGTTTGAACCATGCGTTTATGGTCAGGTTATCTGAATGACCCAGAGGCAACAGAGAGGACCATAGACAAAGATGGATGGTTGTACACCGGTGATATTGGGTACATCGACGACGATGATGAGCTCTTCATCGTTGACCGATTAAAGGAGCTGATCAAGTACAAAGGCTTCCAGGTGGCCCCCGCTGAGCTTGAAGCCATGCTGATCGCCCATCCTAACATCGCTGATGCCGCCGTTGTTCCGTAAGTATTATTATTATTTTTTTTAGCATTTCTTCATTGTATTAATTAATAAATCTCTCTTAGGCTACATATGGATTAGTTAGTTTCTTATATATATATATTTATAATCACCCTTTGATTTGTCTCAGCATGAAAGATGAGGCTGCAGGGGAGGTTCCTGTCGCATTTGTAGTGAAGTCAAATGGTTCCAAAATCAGTGAGGATGATATCAAGAAATATGTCTCAAGACAGGTAAACTTTCTTAGATTAAAAGAAACAAACTTACATGTATACTTATATAGAGTAATATTTCACATCAAGTGTTTTTTCATGTTAGCTACTTTTAAAATATATAAAGTTACTTAAAACACTTTATGGTAGGCAGTGTAAAATGGACTTGAAGAATAACATTACTTTTACTTACAGGGACTTGTCGTTAGGTGGCCATTGTTCCTCTACTTGAATTTTGATATTTTGCAAACAAATCCTTTTTTTTTTTTTTTTTTTTTTGCTTTCTAAGTTTTGGGATGATAAGAGATTTTGAACTTGATAATAATAGAGTAGATAATACAAAATTTAATATATATATATATCACAAACAAAAGCATACTTAGTTATATTGGTAATAGCAATTCTTCTTCTTCATGATCTTCCTCTTCCTCCTGATCTTTCCAAGTTTTGGCCCATTTTAGCCTAAAAATGAATGTTACCTCAAAACCCCTTTTTCCCTTGTTATTCTCAAGTTTCAACCTAATTTAGCTCAAGATAAATCATGCATCCAACCTCTTTTTCCTCCAATTGAGTAATTTACTTATAAGAAAAATAATCCATGAACTTAACGAGAGAAGGTACTAAAGATATATATACACTTGTTCAAGTCATTCCATTCTGATGTATCAATTTATGATCTTGCTTTACTTAAAGAGAAACGATCTGGTAAAAACACAACGAATATATAAACAATTGTACATGTTGATATAATGTTATAAACTTATGTTTTTTTCCCGGTTTATCAAGTGAATAACAGATGCGATGAAACACCCCAATACAGCAGTAATCTCATATTGGGAGGATAAGTAACTCATATAAATTGGGTAGTTTATAAAGAAACTCATTGAGTGCTAAGTTTCACACTGATTACTTATTAGGTAAAACCAATCTTCATAAATAATTTCCGGAAAACTTCAAATTAACTAGTAATTTTAAGGTAATTTTGTAATGATGTGGATGGTTGCTTTATGTTGCATGAAAGCAGGTTGTCTTCTATAAGAGAATCAACAGGGTTTTCTTCACAGACGCAATTCCTAAAGCTCCATCGGGCAAAATCTTAAGGAAAGATCTAAGAGCCAGACTCGCAGAAGGGCTAGCAAATTAGGCCTCACGTAACAGATTTAAAGTATGCATGGAAAGCTCAATGATGTATGGGGTGGGGAAAATGAAAACCTAGATTTTTACAGCGTTAATTTTTTCATGCCTTTGTATTATATTTGCTCCTCTGTGCATGGAGGCTGCCACCAACGGTCCAATAACAGTACTGAGAGATGCATGCGACGCTTTGTACTAATTAATTTGTTTAATTACGTAAATGATGTTATGGACAACCCGAGAAAAGAACCTTAAAAATGGTTTGTATCCACGTGTGTTCAATGTTGATTCCTTCAGATATTTATTCTTGTTTTATTATTTAAGGAAAATGTTAAGGTCACAACATAAATCCAACTTATAGCTAACTTCTCTCTTACGTGTCATTTAAAAAAAAAAAAAATTGATAGAGAGGATTTTGGAATTCTAAAAATATGGGAAAAAAGACAATTTGTTTAGTTTAAAATTCAAATTTTTTTTATACGTAGGAGAGAAGTTGGCCATGAGTTGGGTTTGTGTTGTATTCGTATCAAACCTCATTATTTAATTAACTAGCTTTTTTTTTGGTGGTAATGGGGTGGTCCGAAACTTTTGATGCTAACCAGGCCCTTTATTTTTGACCCGAATTAGTGAAAAAGAAAAAGGGCCTAAAGCCCAAAAAGAAAGAAATCCTTGACCCAAAAGGCCTAGAACCAAGACCGTGGGTCAAACAGTTGGTTGAGCCCAAAGAGATATTTTTTTAATATTATTTTTTTTTATTTTTAGAGCCCAAAAAAGATGGATGCCGCAGAACAGTAAACTCGTGCATCGTAGAAGGGCAAACGGCATAATATCTTTAGTACATGTTCTAAGGGATAGTTCAATCAACTGGAAATCACGCTTTATAAAGTGGAGGTCACTAGTTATTCCTTCCCCCTCTTGTATGGACATGTCAAATATATATATATATATATATATATATATATATATATATATATATATATATAAACACCCCAAGCTTAAAAATGCTCATTTTTATATCGAGTGCTTTTGAGAATAAAAAAAAAAAAGATAAAAAAAAAAAAAAATTATATTTAAATAGAATAGATTGAGATTTAAAGAGTTTATTGTGTGGTGATTTTAAAATAAATATAATAAATGAGTGTAAAGAGTAAAATATTTCTCATTTATCTTACTCTTAAAATGACACAAAAAATCCCGCCTTAGAAATTAGGATCCTCTCCATAATGAATTGAAAAATATTTAGTTAGTTATAATGGAGGTGTATCTTTGTCATCTCAAAAAGTGAAAAAAAAAACAAAAATATCTGTTCCCTTAATAAGATCAACGTGCGACACGTAAGACGTTTAAGAATCGTACTTGAAACATGCTTAGAGAGATCTATGGGAATGTGTGGAATACATATATATTGTGCATTTTAATTAGGTGGCTTCCCTAAAGAAAGAAAGGCAAGAATACATGTAGAGCGTGTTTTATGGGCTAGTTTTGCCATGTTTGTTGTCCGGTGCAACACGTATATACATGATACAAGGAATGAAGGAAAGGCAGAAGAGTACAGAGATGAAAGAAAATGAGTATCATCTCCATATATATCCCACTTTGAGGACCTGAGTGGTGACACCTCGGCTTCCAATAGCCCTCGACGAGTCAATTTATTGTGTCAACTTGTGCTGCCCTTTTGTCTGCCACCTATAATACATACTAAAACATTCCTTTCTCACGCAACACGAGGGACTGGACTTTCCTCCACCTACGTCTTTATCCTCTATCTCATCTCATCTCTTCTACCAACATTAATGTCCCTAAACTCAAAGCTTTGTCATGTCTTTTCAATTGTCTTTAACTCCCTCTAAAAGTCTCATCACAAGAGAGATAGAGAGGTGGTTAGTAGTATAGTGAATGTGGTCGACAAATGTTAATGCTACTAAAGAGATCTAGTGGTTTGATTATGTAGGGATTTTGGCTGTTTCTCCTTCAGGCTAGGAAGTGTAACAAGATTTGGTTGATGTACGTGAAAAAAAATATATATTTAATATAAAAAAGTAAAAAAATATTATTTTAGAATAAATTTTTATTTAAATATTAATAAAATATAATTAATGTAATGTAAAAAATAAGAATGTTAGAGTTAAATTTAAGATGAATAGTATGAAGCTTTTTTTTTTTCGGTCTATTGGCAAACAAACCCAGAAAGAGAGGTTCCGATAAACGGGTGATATTAGTGACACTAATGTGTTCTCTGTTTTTTTTTATTTTATTTTATTTTTTTTATGTGAGGTTAATATATAAAATATTTTAAATAAATAAATTTAATTGACAGAATTTGAATTCAAACAAACTCAAAACATCTAACTCTTAAGTTTAATTTTATAGCATCATTCCGGATGTTTCGTTGGCTGTATACTGCGTGTAGGGCAATGTGCAAAGGGGTAGATATTCGTCATATTTTGTTCTCCCCCTTCTTTTATATTGATTCAACGGTTAGTTAGACAGTATTATACATTAATAATTATGAATAAAAATATAATTCAGCAATTGCGTATCTTAATTTCCTAAAATAGCATTATAATCAGTGATGCATGCATGCCCAATATTGCCCATCTAGTGTAAAAAAATCAGAGAATCCAAATTCATGACACGTACAATCTCCATGCACTCTCAAAACACAAGCAATTAATTAACAGTCGTTTAAAGAAGAACTCCAATTATATTTCTACTAAAGACAATCTTCACTCTAATTATTATTATTATTATTATTTTTTTTTTTTTAAAAAAAAAAAAAATCTCCAATAAATAATATTTTAACTGGAAAATAAGTGAAAGTACTGGAGACTTGAAACTCTACCTAAATCTTGCAACAGCTTGCATGGTCAGAATTCCTTGAGTACATGATCATGCAGCCGAAGACACCACCACTATGTTTTGTCATGCATGTTAATGGTTCCAATAGTACTGAAACAGAAAAAAGTGCAAAAAGTACAGACGCCGAAAAGTGGGTTGATGTAGGATCCCAGTTAATCTCAATTTCAGTGCAGCAGAACAGCACTGAAAGGAACACCAAAACAAAAAAGAAAGAAAGAAACAACAAACATGAAGAAAAAAAAGCTGAGTTTCAACATCTAAGGCTGGCCACGCCTGGGCATAAAACCACTTCAAGATCCGGATAAGGCATTATATCGATCCTCTTCAAGATAAAACATGTCACAGCAACCACAAAACATAATGGGTGATGAACCATGTTGATAACCAAAGTATAACATGTCAAAAGTTAATGTCGTTGGGGCCATATATATGAGTATGCACTACAAAGGTATATATTTGGCCTTGGTCGCTAAAGGTCCACAAGTTGTCGCTAAAATCATCGCGTTAATCAAATTGTGGACGGCTTAAATAGTCATTAATTATTGATAACTTGTGCACTCGAGCTGACTTTAAATAGTTTTTTCTCTTCGTCAACAAAAATACTCTGTTGATCTGTTAATGATGATTGTGGTTTGATATATGTATTTGTTTATTCCGCTCCGCTTGAGGTTTAAATTCGTTGGTTGAGTTTGTGTGGTATAAACTCACACCTCTCAATAGGTTTTTCAATTGAGTTTTGTGACTTATGCATTCTAGGTATATGGGCTCACCTTTAAGTTGCATATATTGTTTTAGGTATCATGGTTCTTTTATGTTGTTACTTCCTCTTTGTCATTTTGTGACAAAAAGGGTGAGGGTTTTGGTTTTGGTTATTGATGTATTTGATATGGGGAGTAGTACTTGTATTTTTTGATGATATTGTGAATGGATTTACATGGATGTGCTATTGTGCATGTTTGCTAGATATGTATTCAAATGATCATCTAAATGTTAATATGAGTTTTATTACTCAAATTCTCTATGCGTTTAATGGTTTGTTCATATTTTAGAAACTTGGTAGACTCAAGACTTTATCGAAACCTAGCTAGTTTGTAGTCTACTAGGTTTTTTTTTTTGCTTGAGAATTTTGTTGTAATTGTGTTTTGTTATCGAATTTGCCAACATTAAAAACATAGCTAACAAATTATATTAGTGTTTTAGAATCGTTCTAAACAAGTTTTTAGTTTTTACCATATATATAGCTGGAATTTATTTTTCAGCAATATGTTATTGTAGACATTCTTTTTCTATTGTCTTCTTTTTTCTTTTGTTTTGTGATCTGTGACCAAGGTTTTTAGGATAGCTAATCTCTGGACACATGTTGTTGCCAAATTGACTGCTTCTCATCATTGTTATGGAAGCATTCTCATTTCTTTTTCTTTTTATTTATTTATTTATTTTTTGGTATGCAACAAGAGCAGAAAAGACCCGCCTTGACCCTCCCTATTTAAACATGCATTTTTGATGTTTGATTATATTTCTTTTATTGTTGTTTATGATTCAAAAATTGTTTTTGATAATTGAGACACTTTTAAAATAAAATAATATGAGTGTTTCTGGTCGATTACATGGTGGTGCAATTGTAACATCGATGAGTACTTTAACTAGCTATAACTGACTTAAAATTATCAATTAAATTATCTTTCCAGCATGTTATATTAAACTCTTCAACTTAAAATAATAAATAAAATAAAATAAAAATTTGAGATTGTCGAAAAGTGAAGCGGGTTCTCGGCATATAGACTAATGAGAATAACTTCCGTTCGGTTGTGGCAAAAAACCCCCATTTTCTGCCCACCAATGTAAATGTGACACCTCAGCATGGAACAAGTTAAGAAAATAAAACCAAAACACCAGATTATTTCTTCATTCTCCACACCTCAGACGCACAGCACCCTTCACAACCATCACCGCCCACCGCCGCCTGGTCCCATCGGTGCTGCCCATCTCAAATTGCGCCGCCGCCACGCAGTCCCGACCATCACTGCTCAGAACTACCGAGAAGAGAGAGATGGAGAGAGACTGAGAGAGAGGGAGAGAAAACCCACACAAAGCCGAGAAGGGCGGCGCTGGGGTGGCCTGCGAGCCACCCCGTGGCCATGGGGTGGTTGCGCCGGCCACCCCGTGGCTTGGGAGTGGCCGCGCGGGCCCACCCCAGCCAGATCTGGGGTGGCTTGCGAGCCACCCCGTGGCCTGGGGGTGGCCGCGCGGGCCACCCCGTGGCCTGGGTGTGGCCGCGCCGGGGTGGGGTGGCCGCGCCGGCCACCCCGTGGCCTGGGAGTGGCCGCGCGGCCACCCCATGGCCTGGGGGTGGCCACGCCGGCCACCCAGATGGGGCTGGTGGTTCCTCATTTTTGTCCTCATTTTTTTTTGTTTTGGTGTTTTGTTCTCATTTTAAGTTTTTGCATTTTTCTTAAAATGCTGATGTGTCATGTTGTGATTGGTGGGCAGAAAACCCATGTTTTCTGCCACGACCGTATGGCAGCAGCTCTCTAGACTAATATGCCGTTGTGTTGTTTTACAAAGAATTTATGTTTGTAGTCTGTGGACAGTTTCCTGGTTTGTGCCATGTTTGTGAAGACAAGGCTCGGCGCAATCATAGCCGACCTGCAAGATTATGATCCCAAAATCATGTTTTTTTATTACGTTAATTAATAAATTAACCTTAATAGCTTGATGCGTTGATGGGGATCGATGACTATAGTGCAAGCTTTGGGGGCGCACATTAGATTTCCTGTCTGCTATTCTACAGTTGTATATCCTGTGCCCATGTGCTCTGCTCAGTTAACAAACGTACAAAATGTAGAGAGAAAGAGAGAGAGAGAGGGGGTAGGAAGATGGGTCCTACAGAGGAGAGGCATTATGAATTTCCCAAACAAAATTTATATTTTCTAGGACTTTTTGTTGCCCTTCAACATCTGACCATGTAGATGATCGATTGATGGTCACGATCCTAGGACTAGGTACAAGCTACTTCTGTCATTAGGACACTCATAATGTTCCTATCAGGTACTTCCAAACATTGATTAAGGACTGACTTGTCCCTTATCCGTAACCATTCATGCAATTATTTGTGTCCAAATTGTTGGACTGTTTAAAATTTATTTCAACAAACTTATTTTATATAAAAAAAATTTATGAGTAATATTATAACTAAGATTTTTTGTACTCTTTTTTTTTTTTTTTTTTTTTTAAATAATGTAACTTTTAAAATTATTGGACATAAAATTGTTAGAGCATTTTCAGTAGACCCCCATATAGGGAGTCTGTTTCCTAAGTTTAGAAAAAATATCAAAAAAATCGCAAAAGGCCACCCACAACAGACTTCTTATGTGCTTCCTTAAACCATCAAATACTTCAATAGAACCAATAATTTTGAATTCCACTATGATTATTATAACCAATGTTTTGAGTTCCATTGTAGCAATCATTATGATAATTATAATCACAAATAAGAAAATACTCTCTCTCCTCTCCCACCTCTCAAAGCATCTTCTTCTTCTTTGTTCAAGCACATGCAATAGAGTTCAACCAACATCACTCCCAAAACATCAAATATTACTGCTATTTTGTGGACTGCAAATCGGAGAAGAAATAGCAGGCGCTATTTTTGATCTCCATTACTTCTGATCTCTGTTCTTCTTCTTCTTAATCTGGAAACCCAGTTGATTTTTGCCCTTAAGAAACCAAAATCAACCATAGATTTTGGATCAACGCTCAAGAAACCAAAATCATCCATAGAAATAGAAACCCAGTAGATTTAAGAGAACAACGCATATCCGTTCTTCTTCATCATGCTGGACGACACCCACTCTCTATTCTTCTTCGTCATGCCGGACAAAAATTTTAGAAACTGAAACCAAAACATCAAATATTACTGCTATTTTGTTGACTCTAGGGAAGAAGAAGATGGATTTCAAATAGGTTTTAGAATGGGTTTCACTTTCAGGAAGAAATATGAGGGAGAGAGAGAAAGTTTGTTTAATAAATTAAAAGAATAAAATAAAAAAAGTAAAATAAAAGTAATAATATTTTAATGATATAAGAAATGATTAAGGGAAGCTATTGTAGTGTGTTTTGACATAGGGATACAAAAAGTAGTTTGAATCCTTAAATGTAGGAAAAATGACGAGAAAGCTGTTGGGAATGCTCTTATAGAACACAAATTCAACCTACTCTAATAAGTGCCAAGTGTCATCTATGTTTGAATTTTTCAAAAATTAATATTTGGATTTTTAGGTTAATAGAATAACAATAAATAACTGTTAAACATATTAAAGAAAACATGTAAGAAATGACACTTTTTTTTTTTTTTTTTTTCTAAGCAAATTAGGAAATGATTACAGGGGAGGATCTTTACCACTTCTGATCCGAAATGAAGAAGAAGTGGGAGATCCTAACAAAAAAAAAGAGGTGGGCCCCCCAACAACTAACCAGCCACAAACAAACTAAAACAGTGCAACAATAATTACGAAGGGTAGGAAATGGGTCAAACAAATGACATAGTCCTCTCAAAGGGCCGCATATGGTGGTTATTAAAGTAGGTTAGAAAAAATTTCATTCCAAATTGATTTAGAGAAAATTTCTATCTATTATAAATTCAATCCGGGATCAATGATAAATACACACATGAGTGTA
Source organism: Corylus avellana (assembly GCF_965113065.1). Lineage (NCBI taxonomy): Eukaryota > Viridiplantae > Streptophyta > Magnoliopsida > Fagales > Betulaceae > Corylus > Corylus avellana. Next base: position 15,945,388 of record NC_142498.1, read on the forward strand.
GTGCCGTGGCTATGTTGGGCAAAGATATCTCTCATATATATATATATATATATATATATATAACATCAATCAATTTATTTCCCATTTACTCCACTCAAAACTCTTTATCAAACATATCTTGATCCCCCTCCATGTTTTCTTTTTTATCTGTTTTTTAGGCTGAATTTCTCCTTCCATGTCGTTTCGACATAATTGTACAACATCTGAATTAGGAACGAGTATTTTGATATCATATATTATTACAACGAATAGAATCTGTAATGATTATTCCTACAAGCATGTGGGTTGAAGTTGCATTTCCGTACGTATATAGAATAATTGTTGTGTAGGGAATAATTTGATAGTATAATGTCCAATTAAAATTTGATATTATTTATTAAATTAAACATATACATGTACAATATTATCATAGTAAAAGTCACTTCAATATATATATATATATATATATATATATATATATATATATAAAAGACAGTCTACTAATTAATTGTGAGTATTGTGATGATCAATGTCACAACACCAAAAAAAAAAAAAAAAAAAAAAGAAGAAGAAGTGAATAATTATATTATTAATTGTGAATACCCAACATGTCCTTTTAATGTCTTTAATTAATTTTTACTTTTTTTTAAAAAAAAAATCTTTCAGTACTTGTCCAAGGAGGGATAAACATAAAAAACTTTTCTCTATTTTTTATGAGATTGAATTATTATGTCTTCCATGCATGATAATCCTCGACAACTTTAAGTCGCACTCCACAGGATGATTTGTGTCATATAGATAAATGGCCCATCTCTAATCTTGTTGCAGTTTTTGTCTAGGCAAGATAACTTATGCTGTTTACCATCTAATTAATTCTAATACTGGAAATTTGATAAGATTACTGCTTGATCTCGAACTCCTTCTTGATAAGGTGTTGTAAGATCAAACCAAGGTGTGATTCGACCCATGATTAGATCGGTTAAAAATCAAACAATATAAAGTAAACAGTAAAAATATCATCCTCATGTAATGATGTTGTCTTTCTAAACTTTAAATTAAAACAATCTCCCTAACTATCACGAAATTGCAATGCATGTACTACTTTTGTCCCACAAAATGAAAAAAAAAAAAGTTCCTAAATTTTTCCAATAAGAAAAAACAGCCTTATAAATTAATTAAAAAAAATACAGTAATCTAAAGAGCCAACTGAAGAGTCATGTCAACACCGCAAAACGACCCTTACATGTTAGTTTGAGGGAAATGGATATGTAGGGGAGGAACCAACCCTTGGCTTGTGGAGGGGGGGAGGGCGGCCCCCCAAGCAAAAGGGTGATCCCCAATTTTCTTTTTAATTTTTTTTTTCAATAAACTTTTAAAAATTAATTTTTGCCCCCCATTTTTTTTTTTTTTTTTTTTTAAATTTTTAAATTTTGTCACCCCGAACAAAACGTTTTAGTTTTGCCCCATGGGTATTGGTTACTTTTCCCCGATGCTTAAAGACAAACTGAATATTTTATGATTGTCCATACAATAACAAAGACAAACATGTTTAAAAATCAAATATCTATAATAAATATTTAATAAATTAAATCCAAAACATAAAATTTTTGCTTGTATTTGTGGGGGAATACCATGGAAGTATTTCATAGACCGACAAGAGATTCGGATGCTGCCACTAATGGAGGAGACAACCCTTCAATTCCCCTCTGATCTCTGCAGCTCTCTGTCTCTCTCTCTCTCTCTCGCACTCACTACTCAAAGCCACCACCATCTTTCCACTCTTTATACTATTCATGGTTGCAGGAACAGTGCACCTTCGAAGCCCATATAATTTATATGTATATATATATAATATATATATACTCTCATCCCCACTCTTTCATTTCCCATAGAGACTCTCTCTTTTGCTCTCATCATGGATTTCCAGCCCAATACGTCTCTTCATCTCAGCCTGCCCAACAACAACCACCCCAATCTAGATCTCCTCCTCGACCCGTCACCTTCTTTGCCCTCCTCCGCCGCCGCCGAGCCGCGGATATTCTCCTGCAATTACTGCCAGAGGAAGTTTTACAGCTCACAAGCGCTCGGCGGGCACCAAAATGCTCACAAGCTGGAAAGAACGCTGGCCAAGAAAAGAAGGGAGCTGAGCTCCGCCGCCAAAGCTCATGGAGGACAAAACCATCATCCTAGTACAAGTGATCATCATGGCCGGCGTATGCAGCCGCCTCTGCATCAAGGGCATGCCGGTAGGTTTGCTCCTGATCATCATCATCATCATCATACATGTTATGGGAGGATGAGTGAGAATAATAATGTCCCAGAAGATCAGTTAAACCACCTTGATTTGTCTCTAAGGCTATGAAATATATATGAATGTGTACGTTTATTGATCAAATATTGTAATAATTTCATTTTTATATTTCTTGCAATTTAGAGAAATGCCCATCAATCAATGACATAAATGCTGTGAGATTTTTATTATTATTTTGTTCGACATGATGAAGTACTCATGTGTTTGAAAGATAAATCTACGACTAAAATGGCTGACTGAAATAAAGACATGATTGAAGAATCTATTAAAATTCAGTTTGTCGTTTTCAGCAAAAATATAATTGATCGAACCATGTCTGGATGGAATTCGTTTTATATGATTCTTTGCTTGCTGTTCAACGTACCCTTTTAGTTAAAAACAAACAGAAAAAAGGGCCACTTTTTCAGTTTTTAAAAGTCTACTTTTCACATGCATATGATATGGATGATAGATTTACTACTGTATTCACTAAAATAGTGGAGGATAATGGGCCAAAAGACGCCACTAAACTCCAAAAACAAAAAAACAAAAAACAAAACGTCGGCAAAAGATTGCCATTGTTCTTTTACCCACGATTTTAAATGCCGGTGTATAGGAGTGATCACAATAACTCAATGCTCGCATTTCAAGCGACTGTCGAAAACCAATTAATCGATCATGGCGTTTTTTTTTTTTTTTTTTTTTTAATGCTTTAACGACCCATTTTAAAAAAGAAAAAAAGAAACAAAAGCCACTAAAACTAAGAAAATAGAGAAGTTTTCATAAATATCGTTATTTTAACAACAAAAAAAAATAGTGTCGTTTTCTTAAACGCTGTGCTTTTAAAAAGAATGGCATTTAAAAAAAAAAAAATCATTATTTTCTCTAATACCCTGCCTTGATCTTAGGAGTAAATATTAATTAAACCCCAAGAACTTTTAGTTTATTTTTAGTAGCTCTCTGGAGTTTAAATTATAATTAATTTGTATGAATTTATAATAATTAGAGGATTTATTATAAATATTTTACATATTCAGGCATAAAATAAAAATTTAAGATTTTAAGCATCAACTTCACTTGGAAGCTTGGATTATTCAGCCACAGAAAAATTTTATTTGAAAACAAAATTTAAAACAGGTGAAAAATGACTTTTGTTCAATTTTTGGCTATTTATAGAAAATTGGCTACTAAATGTTCAAAAGTAAAAAAAAAATTATATTTTGGGCCCCTAAAATTCAGAATAGTGAATTCTAAATGAAATATTGCTATCAAACCAAGCGAATGGAGTGAAATTTCATTAAAATTGAGTTTTTTTGGCTAATAAAATGGAACTTTTCACTTAAAGACTAATTAAGTAAATAAATTGGAGAAAATTACCAAATGGGTTCCGAAAATTTTGAACTTTAATATTCCTGAAGAATTAGGGAGTATTTTGGTCCTATATAAAAGTTTTGGACTCTCACAGTCGGAAAATAAGTTTTGAAAATTTGGGCTACTCATGTCTTGAATCTACTATGTTTAAAACAAATATGTTTCTTAACTGAAGTTGTACATGGGTTAGTAGAAAATGGAGTCATAAATATGATTTAATTGTAAGAAATTTTTGATTGTATTTATGACTTTATAATTTCTTAGCATTTGGCTATGTTTTATCTGAGCTTTACGCTCAGTGATGTAAAAGCTATTATGCTCTTTATCTTTTATAAATGAATTTTAAAAGATTCCAGTTAAAAAAAAAAAAAAAGTTTTAAAAGAATTTCTGCCTAACATGTGGCCAAGAACCGCTTGTAGACATACCAAAAAGCTGGGATCAATTGGAAATGTTTTGGGCCAAAAGAATGCATAAAATGCCTTAAAACAAGGCCCATTTAGCTCAACCAATGCCCAAGCCTTACTTGAAAGGTTGGAGAGTCTTCTAGAAGCTATATTGGCAGCAAAATCTCCATTTTGTCCTTGTCTCTTCTCAAAATTGATGAACTTTTAAAATCAATGTTAAATCAAAATCTAATAGTAGTTTTTTTTTTTTTTTTTTTTTTTTTTTTTTTGACATGTCCGCACAAGTAGAGAGGGATTCAAACTAGTGACTTCCGCTTCATTAGGCGTGTCGCAGTCAATTGAGTTACTTCTTAGGGACAAAACCTAATAGTAGTCTATCACAAACTCAATAATTGTTTTAAAAGTCGCATTAATTTTAGGATGATACAAAAACGACATAAGAATATCATTTAACATAATGCATGGCACAAGCTTGCCATTTAGAATAAAATACTACGGGACAGCCCTTGGTTTTCTTAAAATCCATAATATAATTTTTGGGTCGGTAAAGAGATACATAGGCAAGTGGGAAGCTTGACTGCGTATGGACTGTCTTAGTAATTATACAAATGATGTAAATTTTACAATACATTTTTTATAGTTAGTGATTTTTTGTGTTTGACTACTTCGGATTGGTTTTATCTTTGTTGCGTTCAACGGATTTTCACTTTGTCAACAAAATCACAGTGTTGATTGCGTGATGATTGGCTGTATGGTTTGATTTTTGTAATTGTTTCCATTCTAGTGCACATGTGAAAGGGGTTGGATTCCGTCCTTTCAAAGTCAATCATATAAAGCAATTCATTCATCAAATCCATAATCTCCATCTAGCTAGTTCATCCAATCCATTTAAAGTCTCATTACAGAAATTACCATAAACCATTCCATTATATCATCAATTCTATAAAACCCTCATTCAAACTACACTCAAAAATACATTACAAACATATTAGGCTAAGGATAGACCATCATGTTTGCTTGAAGAGCAGGAATCGTTTAGGCGAATAGAGCCTAAACAAATTGAAGGCAGAGATGGAGGATATCACAGCCATTAGGAGAGATGACAGAAAGCCACAGATCAAAGCCCCACCAATCTGGATGCAAAATCTTGTAAATCTGTTGCACAGCTTCATCCATTGAAGTTCATTTGCACCAGTTACTGCTAGAAATGCAGCCTCAAGTGCTGCTGAGTTTGCAGCAAATGTAATGTAAGCTGCTAGCTGTTTAAAAATATTAAAAAATAAAAAATCAATCTTGGGTTAATTCTAAAAACTCTCGCATTGAATAAACAACTGCCATAAATGAGTAACGCTATATGGCCGACAAGTATTCCCATTCCATCCCCCAAACTAATTGGAATGGGATCTTCTCCATTTCAAAGGAACGCAATATTGGAGGGTAAAATGGTGTGGAGGGTAAAATGGTCTTTTCAATTTTTTTAATATCATTTTGCCCTCTTGTTTTGCCTAATGGGTTCTTTTGGAAACTAACTGATTGGATGTGATCCTTTCATACCATTTAGTGGATGTATATACATTTTTTAGTTGAGAAATAATGTTGCATCAGCCTTGAAAATGAAAACAAGATACTTATCCGTTATATAGCATTACTTGCCCTAAATATAAGCTTAACAATGAGACGTTGGAGAGTCTCCTCCTTGCCATTGGCTCCCCCTATCAATGGTTCCCCAATCCCGAATAGACCAACTAACGAAAAAAGAGAGATTTTCAAACTTGTAATTATAGAGTATTTGAAAAGACGATTCCAATCCTTACGAGTAGTGGTTTTCAACGTTGTAATTACCACCGACAGGTGGCGTCTATGCATTGGGTTTTATCACTGACAGGTGACACTTCTCTGCATGCCATTTATGCCAACAGTTTTCTTTAAACCCTTTACGAGGGGAATCCACCTAATCATCAACAATTTCATCCAATAACTTTGATTTAATTAATTAAGCCTATGATGTTCTTTCTTATGCTAAACCCCTCTCTCTCTCTCTCTCTCTCTTTGTCTCTCTGTGAAACCCAGAGAAGGTCGTTATTGACTGGGGTGGCTTCAACCACCCCATGGCCCAACGGGGTAGTTTGGCCACCTCCTAAAGTCAAACTAAGAAAAAAAATTTAATAGGGTGGCCTTAGGGGTGACCGGACCATCCCCGTTGGACCATGCTAGACCGGCCATTCTAGGGTGGCCGAAGCTACCCCAGGCCAATAGGGGTGGTCCAGCCACCCTTAGTTTTTTTAAAATGTTTTTTAATTTTTTTTTAAATTTAAAATATTTTATTATTATTTTTTGTTAATAAATACGTGTCCTATTTATAACTTTAAGAATTCTAAGAATAAATTCTAATCATAAACTGAATATTTTTCGATTTATTTTAAACTGTAGAGGATCTTATTCCCTTGTTTAGTTGTTTAATTAGTGCATCAGTGCAACAAGATTTTGCACATAATCTTGTACATAAGACGACGTTTATAGAGCTGTTATTCCCAGTTGTTTGAGATTAGAGAAAATAATTAATAAAATACCTGATCCAAAAGCAAGAAAACCCAGGCTACGTATACAAAAGACATTTTCGAGTTTCCTCTAGACCAAGCAGGAATCGAAAACTTGCATAGCTGAAGCAGGTTGTAGCAAGCAGCTCCAGATTCAACATACACCAAAATCCTGGAAAGAAAAAGAAAAGAGTATATAATTAATAAAGCTGCAGAAAGCACCCAGAATTATGGTGAATATATATAATAAAGGTCTTACACGAGAGCATCCAAATCTCTGAAAGTAGCTTTTTTCTCGGAGAAGAAGACGCGCTTGGATTGAGCATCTAAGCCTACTAAACAAGCTGTCAAAACAGAGAAGAGAAGCGCAGAAAGCCGGAGAAAAACATTGATTTTGTTAATCCCGACCTCCATTTGTTCGGAGCTGAATCACAGTCAAATGGGGGTTTGATTTTTCATTTGTCTGAGTCCAATCCCGCACACATTTATTGTAGGGATGGAGGAAGCAGGCAAGTTGGCAGTAAAGAAGAGCCAAAATTATTGGTGTACAATCCGCCACGCCCTTACGTCCGTACCATGGGGCATATGGTCACTCGTCTTAATTACCCCATGTTAATTAGGCAACCAGCTGCATCTTATTTTGAGGTTTTAATATTTGACAGACTGTATATATATATATATATATTCAAGCCTAAAACTGGTATGGGCCGAAGTCTAAAAAATTGAGTTAAAAAATTATATCAATAATTTAAGGGGAAAAATCAAGTTTTTCTATTATTTGAATTTAGTTTGACATTGATATAGGGTGATGACATGAAACCTAGCTAGCATGCAAATGAGACGCATGACGGATAAAAAATCGTTAACTAGTTTGACGGTAAAGTAATAGATGGACCAATCTGAAACTTGAACAGAACCTAAAGACATTATTTTTAAAATTGAAAACATAAGGACTAAATCCAAATCAAATGAAAATTTAGGGGCTAAATATGAATTTTTTTTTTTCCCCTAATTTAAATTGTTTTGGGTCCGTTTATTGCATATTTGAGGGCTGTTAAACTCTAATTGGACCCTTTTTCATTAATAATAATAATATCGAGTTTGCAAGGCATGGACACTCTTGATGAAATGACTAGTTATATATGGAATCCTCACAACTTAAACCTACTTGTATACTCACAAAAAAAAACAAAAAAAAAAAAAAACTATTTGTACAGAAAATCAAGAATTTTTAGCTCGATCATCAAAGGCAAAATATAAATATATATTTTTCTACAAGCTAGCCTTTGAACCGCTAAAAATATCATATCCAAAGCATGGTCAGTACTAATTAACCAATCCTAGAAAAACTAATATTCGAAAAAATGTTCAAATTACCAGAATTAATAGTGGGAGCTCTAAACAATTTTAGTCAAAAACTTGTATCCTACGTACTTAATTAAGAGTGATCACCAACAAGTGACCATCTCGCAGTTTGATCATGAGGCTTGATTCTTCGGTCGATCGATCGGACGGCAATCAATCATGATCATAGGTTTTTGGGAGAATCACGGTTAAACTGCAATGCAGATCACACAAGGAACAAAATCAATGTGTGAATGTATAAACACAGAATCTTTTTTTTTTTTTTTTTTGCTAGGCTTTTCATTGTTTATTTATTTATTTTTGATTGCAAGCCGAAACAAAGCTGGAAAGTATTGTTACCTCTTTGACCATGGCAGTAAGATCATCATCCATGAAACTGCTGCTATAATGATGGAAACCACTTTCCTCGTCTGGTTGAGCTGAAAAATGTTGCAGGGCTTTGTCGTTGACTTGTCCTTCCAAGTCTGTCAAATTCGGATATCCCATAAAACCTGGATACTCCATATTTCTCCAGTTAAGATTCGCATCTCCAGTTTCAAAGGAGTTGAAGGAACTTCTTCTCTCGTCTTCAAAATAATGGCAATCACAGTTAGCATAATTTGATCTTCTAGTCAATGGCATGGCAATAATTTGTATTTCATTTTGCAGTAAACCATATATCACTGTCTTTTAATCTCAGGAGTTTCCTAGCTGGTTTTATCAATTTATCTGTTAATATGAGATTCTCATCTAAATTTGTTGACTGAAAATTTTCGTGAGGAAAGAAAAAAGTTTGGAGAAAAATTAGTCAATTAGTACTATGGTGTTACTATCCTAAGTGTCCTATACGAATTCATTGCACTTTTAATCATGTTTAATTTGCAAGCTAGTTTTTAATGGTGGATTCTACAGGAGTTCTGTATAATTTGGTATCAAAGCGCCACTACGTCGAGTATGGAATAGTACACAGCGCTTCAAGTATGAGATTGAATGAGTTGCGGCTTTGTGGCTGAGTCTCGGAGGGGTGAACGTATAAGTTGGATTAAATTATCTTAGTATTATGTATGAGTATAGTGTTAAGTTATCAAATACTGATAGGTGAACGGAGTCGTTAAAAGAGAAATGACTATTATCAGATCAATGTTGATTAAGTAACCGTTATGGACGTTAGCTGTGGAGTGTGGTGGTATGTTACGATCCCAAATGTCTCACATGGGAATCCTAAGTGTCACATTTAACTTAAGTGCAATCTTAATTAATCATATGTATATAAGAAAAATAAAATGCAAAATTAGTCTTTATGGTTTAGCTGATTTACAATTAACTCCTTGCAGTATCAAAATTAACTCGAGGGTCCATGAAGTATGCCAAAAAAAAAATTTAGTCCATACAATCAAATTTCGTCCATTAATTTAACAAATTTCGTTAGTATGACACTAACTTAAATAAGACAAGTATCACAATTTTATTAGTTCTAACGTTTCACGCTATAAGAATTTATTAAGTCAGTGAACGGAATTTGACTGTAGGCCATAAATTGTTCTTTTGGCATATATCAGGGACCTTTGAGTTCATTTTGATACTGTATGAAGTTAATTGCAAATCAGGTAAACCAAATAGACTGACTTTGCATTTTTCCCAAAATAAAATCTTAAAATATTGAAGAGATAATAGAGGATAAAAAGATTCAAGTACCAGGCATAAAAGTTTGAAGAGGCCAAGCAAATGAAGCATTGTGGGAACTTGCACCCATCTGAGTTGAAGTATCTCCAAGCATTTGAGAGGGGTAGCAAACGGCGCCGGAGGGATACGAACTAACTTTTGTACTACAGCTTGAACTAGCCTGATTCCCCAAAAATCCAATGTAGCCATCATGCAGCTTGATTCCCGGAAAAACATTTGGATACCTAAAGTCCGGTGCCGGCCGGAGGTATGTTTTGGCCGGCAATAATGGAGATGATGATGGGGGATACCCATACATATGACTATGCATGATCCCCTGCTGCATTTGGCCCACAGTTTGGGGAGATTGCATGAGGTGTTGAAACATACCCATCTCCATCGATGTAGGAGTTTCTTGTCTCAAATACTTGGGAAAACTACTCAATTGTTCAGATATTGGAACAATAGTACCAGGATGTTGGACGTAATTACTAGTTACTTGCATGTTCGTGGTTCCATAGGCATTGCCATAGCCTTTCTTAATGTCTGAATTTACACTAGCTATATTCTTATCATGTTCATTTTTTTGTTCCCCCATTGCAGCGCTCTGCTGCTTCTTCAAGATATTTCTGTACTTCTAGAGTATATATACAAGAAGCATAATAAGAAACAGGATAGAATTAGTTTGACTGCCCTTGTAACTGTGATAACGTAACAATAAAAATCTATAATTAATTTTTTTATTATTATTAGTACAGATTCAAAGGCTGATTTTTATTATCACATTATCAAGTTGTATCATAGTCATGTAACAATCTAGTAAATAGCATTACTCTAAATTATATAATTAAAATATGAGTAATGCTATTTAATTAGTAGACTACGACTTGCATAAACTTGATGACGTAGCAGTAAAAATTAGCATTTCGATCAGCACTATAAAAAAAAATGTTACATACTCATCTCTTATCTCACTCTCATATCAATGGGTCGATGTGGTAGTATCTATCACTCTTTGGATCAACATTTATTAAAAAATTAAAATATATATAAAAAAAATTAAAAATTAAAAATTAAAAAAAAAAAAAAGAGTTGATAGGCACAGTCACATGAGTCTAGTGGTATGAGAGTAAGATATGAGATGACTATTTAGAATTACTCAAGGAAAAAATAAGGATTAATTTTTACTATCATGTCATTCCCATTGAGTGACAATCATTTAACAGTCTATAAAATAACATTACTCTTAAAACACGACTCAAACTCACCTGAAGATGGCTAGCAACATTTTCCCGAGTTAGTCCAGGAATATTCATAATTTTGAGTATCTTATTTGGAACTGCCTCTGTAAATATTAGGAAATCATAAATAATAATTTCACACACACACACACACATATATATATATATATATATATATATATATAGAGAGAGAGAGAGAGAGAGAGAGAGAGAACACTAGACTTACCACGCTCTCCTAGTTCCCGAATAGCATTAATAAATTTAAAATGAAGATCGGGGGTCCAGGTAAACCTAGTCTTCTTCCCGGTAGGCTGTTGAGGCTTGGTCTCATCTTCTTGCTTTTTCAGTTTCTCGTCATCATGATCTATTTTCTGAGGCAATGATATTTGCTCTGTTATTTCTTTCGTAATGCTAGATTTTTCAAAATTATCAATATTTTTTCTGAAAACATGTTGCCATATGTTCCTTATTTGCTGTAATCGAACCGGTTTCAACAGGTAGTCCCTGGCCCCATTGGTTATAGCTCTCCATATGTTTGCTTGGTCATCATTAGCAGAGACCACTGTGATTTCAAATTTAGAATCAAACTAATAAGGTTAACCATACATGATATTTTGGGAAAACTTCACTTCCCGAGGCCTCGATGTATCAAGGATTTTGCAATGTTTACTTCGAATTATAAAAAATTGTAATGTGGTTATATTCCATTTTCAACTCCTTTTAATTTGTTTTGTGTTAATTCAAACCGCTAACAAGTAAAGTGTCTCTTATACCCCCTCTAAAATTTATAAAAATACAAATATACTTCTAATATATATATATATATATATTAAAAAACTGGTATTTTGGTCATTTTAGCATCTTCCGTTAGGATTTAACAAAAAATTTCAATAAATAGCTGAAATTAAAAGGAGTTGAAAAATAGAATACCTACATTGTAACTTTCGATAAATTTGACAACGATATTGCAAAATCCGTGATACATTGAGATCAGGGCAAGCAAAGTTCCTCTAATATTTTTGTGTCTGTGCATGAATATGTGGCTAGCAAACTTTTAAAAAATAAATAATAAATAAAAAGTGGAAGATGGGGGGATGAGTTTTAGAGCTTACTAACTATTGGAATACCCATCTCAATGCCAATAATCTGCAAAAGCTTAAAACCATCCATGTCCTGCCTAATGACATCGGTAATCACAATATCAAATTCGTTTTTATCCTTCCTCAATATTTGAAGAGCTTCTTCTGCTTTAGTTGTCGCCGTAACTACATATCAAAAGAAACAAAATTTAGAAACCCTAATCGACACGTTACATGTTTATAGGTTCCAAAACTCTCTCTCTCTCTCTCTCTCTCTCTCTCTCTCTATATATATATATATATATATAATTTTCCTGCTACTAAAAACAATACTGCTTTCGTGACTATGAAGCCAAATTTCATTGGCCTCTCAACAAATCATAAGAGGAATAATGGGCTAAAGAATAACATCAAATATTTTGATTTTTTTTTTTTTCCATCAGGTTTAAAGCTTCAAAGCATCGAACCAATACAATAATAACAATTTTACATTAATTCAGATGAATATCGAAACCCATTACGCTAAATTCACTAATGATTCTTTTAAATAAACAATAAATTGCAAGCAAAAAAAAAAAAAAAAAAAAAAAGACCACCAACCTTTGTATCGACATATTCTAAGTAAAGCAACGAGGTAGTTGAGACAGACAGAATTAGCATCGATTGCAAGGACCTGCATGCCTATTGGAAACTCGTCTCCAACATTGTTTTCCGTCGCTGGAATCTTGCCCTTGCGTTTATCCTCCTGATCTTCAAACATGTTCAAACCTAGAAGATACAGCACTTAAAAACATAATATTTTGGTGTATATATATATATATATGAGAATCCTGAAGATCCTAGTAATGGAGGGTTTTAAACCTGTTGCAGTGCCTCAGCGGTGGGTTTGGAAATCTAGCAGATTATTGCTGTAAAGAAAAATCACAAAGTGTACGTGAAAGGTAAGCATGAAAGAATCCCTAGAATTGAGGAATATATAATGATGAATGAAGTTAGTATTAAGGAAAGAATGGACAACCTTAATGAGTTTACCAATTAAGAACGTAATTAAGCCTTCTACAAGCTAGACACGGTCGGGTTCACCGACTACAGCGCATTAGGGTCCCAATTACATAAATATATGATTAATTTGAATTAATAATTTGTTTCAAGTTATTAGTCTTTAAGTGATTTTGATTTTATTTTCTAGAGAAATCAAATTAGTCTTTGTGTTTTCATGCGATTTTAATTCAGTATTTAGGTTATCGATTTCAACAATTAGCTTTCTTTAAATTATTCTCTGGCTTCAAATATGTCCTTATGTCAACCTATTGCCTAATTAATTAATGGCATATCACATTAAACCAATCAATTAATGTTATATAACTCTTGTTTAATACGTCATATACAAACTGTTAGCATATAATAATTATCATGATATAATACACATTTCGCAAAAGTCAAATATGAATAACCACACCAAATGGTAAGTGTATCTTTAGGCTAAGTTATAGTTTTGGTTCCTTGCATATACCACAATACTTTATTTGCAGCTCTCCATTGACCCATTAGTCCAATTGCGATTTCAATGTCAAATCTAATGCAGACCTGTGCATACGTTAGGCTGCTTGCCGCAAATGCATATGGAATAGTGGAATACATTTCATCTGCTCTTATTCCAATACATTTTGAAACATTGATATCTACTGAATGTATCTCGATCATTTAATAATACGTGTTACTGAAGATTTATAGTTCTTCATTTTAAATCTCTCTAAAACTTTTTCAATGCTAGGCCTTCAAAGACAATCTTAATATTCTTTAATTTCTGTCTCAGTGAATCTCTATATCAATGACATAAAATGTTTTACCCAAATCCTTCATTTTCAAAGTTTAGTGAAATGAGCTTTATGTAGCAAACATCAATTACTGTTTGCAAGTAAAATATTATCTATATACAGGACTAAAAGGAAAGACTACCAAAAAATTGTCAATGTCCCCCAAATGACGAAACTACCCTTAGTAAAATAAAACAAAAAAATACAAAGACTTCTAAAAATTAAAAAAAAAAAAACCTAAAACTAAAAAAGAAAAAAAAAATCCAAGTGGTGGCCAAATTTTTTTTTTTTTAAAAAAAAAAAAAGAAAAAAAAAAGAACTTTTTATAAGAAAAAAAATTAAAAATTTTCATTTTTTTTTAAATTAAAAATTGTCAATGTCCCCCCAATGACGAAACTACCCTTACTAAAATAAAACAAAAAAATACTAAAACTTCTAAAAAAAAAAAAAAACCTAAAACTAAAAAATAAAATCCGAGTGGTAGCCAAATTAAAAAAAAAAAAAAAAAAAATCCTTTTTGTAAGAAAAAAAATTTTTGTTTTAAAAAAATAAAATTTTTCGTTTTTTAAAACATAATTGAAAAAGAAAATATTTTTTAAATAAAATTTTCCTTTCAAAAAAACAATTAAAAATTTTAGTTTAAAAAAATAAAAATTAAAAAATTCATTTTTTTTTTTTAAAAAAAAATCATTTAAAAAAATTATAAATTATTTTTTTAAAAAAAAAAAAAATTATAGGGGTATTTTTGTCTTATTCAAAAAATTTATATGAACATTTTTATGTTTTTGCTAGCCTTGGAGGATGTTGACACTGCTTAAATAGTTTGGGAGGACATGATCAATTGGGGATAATTTGAAGGGAGCACATAGATTTTTCACAAGAAAATATTTTAGTGAATGGGCCAGTTATGGCTTGGCCTCTGGGTCACTAGATTGGGCTGGACCATTCCGATCAGCCTACAAAATTGACCCTTTTTAAGCTTGCTGAGTAGGCCTTGGGTTCAAAAAACTCTACCCGGTGGCCCAAATCATTTGACTCGATGTCTGTATTGGTTTGAAAACCCTACCCCTATGCCCAACCCTCTTCACCTTCTTCGTGCGCCGGACGCGCAGAGCTGCCTCCCAACGGCCAAACGACCACTGTCGTATGGGGCCTCCGCTCACTGCATGCGGCAAACTGCCACGGGCAGCAGGCAAACAGGGCACCCACCGTGGCGCCCAGTCACCGGTGGGCTCTGTGCCGGTGGCCAGAGACTCGGCCACCCACGTTACAACTCTCAAGCACCACCCAATAATGGGTCTCACGGTGGTTCGGTCCAACATATTTTTCTCAGTGAGACAAAAATGTGTTGGCTCAATGCAAAACAAAACAGTATATGCAAACCAACAATTCAGAAATAAACTCACCAAAAAAAAATTCAGAAATAAAACAATGAACAATAAATATATAAAACTGAACAACGTTCACAATAACCACCGAGGGTCGGCTCTATGTTTTCTGGAAACTATTAAATGGGGCTTTATTATTTTTTAATATTTATATATTAATTAAATAATATTTATTTTAATATTATTATTATATTGAAATAAATATAAAAACAGTCTTTGTGATTGCCTTAATTTTCAAATTAGTCTTTGAGGTATGAAAAATAATTAAGAGATCCTCGTGGTATGTTAAAATAACAACTTAGTCCCAATAGTTAAACTCC
This sequence comes from Corylus avellana, assembly GCF_965113065.1. Classification (NCBI taxonomy): domain Eukaryota; kingdom Viridiplantae; phylum Streptophyta; class Magnoliopsida; order Fagales; family Betulaceae; genus Corylus; species Corylus avellana. Next base: position 15,960,821 of record NC_142498.1, read on the forward strand.
GTTAAAACATTTGATGGAGTACGTTAATATGATACGTTAGCACCAATAAAATTATAGCACGTGTTACTTTTAATAAAAAATATATAAAATTTTAAATTTTAAATTAAAAAAAAAAAAAAAAAGGATGGCTGCCGGCACCCAACCAGATCTGGGCTTTGTGATAACCTTAACAATCTGAGCTTTTAATTTTTTTTTTTTTTTTTTTTTTTGGTGTATTCACCTCTTGAGCTTAATTATGATGTGCTTCATGAGTGCATATGCATACTGTGATGAGCTGCTAAGTTTAGGAGCCCCTGCAAAGATTACCTCATCCTTTGTGCATTGCACCTTGGTTTTCTCTCAAGCGCTGCCAACATATCCCCACGAATACATAGAAAAAAACAGGTCAGACACCAAGCCCAGATCTGGTTGGGTGGTGGCTGCCGGCAGCCACCCGTTTCTTTTTATTTATTTTTAATTAGTCTTTTAAATTTTAAATTTTATATATTTAAATTTTTTATTTTATTTAAAATAGCGCGTGTCATCATTTTATTGGTGCTGACATGTCACACTAACAGAATCTGTCAAATGTTTTAACGGAATTTGACTATAGGAACTAAATTGTTATTTTAATCTACTCCGAGGACCTCTTAATTATTTTTCATACCTCATGGAGTGATTTGTAAATTAGATCAACCACAAGAACTCATTTTGTATTTATCCCTATTATATTTAGAGTTCTCATTTTTATTAATCCTTACAAAAATAAACACAGCAAAAAAAAAAAAAAAAAAAATCAATTTTTTTTTTTGTGAATCAATCCAAGAACCGCACCAAATCTCTGCTAAGCACATGTTCCAAAATTGAAGCATACAAAAGCAAACTAACCAAAAAAAAAAAAAAAAAAAAAAAAACAACTAGAAATATTATCAAGAACCCATACAAAATTATCAAATTAAAAAAAAATATATATATATATATACCGTAGTAGTAACTTCCTCACTTTATTCTTTGATACACCTCTGTTTCAAACAAAACCAACCAAAAAAATTGTCAAAAACCAATACAAAACCCAGAAAAAACAAGCACAGAAATAAACATTAAAAAAAAAATCAATTATTTATTTATTTTTTATTATTATTTTTTTTATGAATCCTTACCTCTTTGATACACCTGTTTCAAACAAAATGTACCAAAAAAATTGACAAAAACTCATACAAAACCCACAAGAAAAATCAAGCACAGAAATAAACATTATATATATATATATATCAATTTTTTTTATGAATCATTACCCCATTGATACACCTGTTTCTCTCTGTCTCTCTTCATCTCTCTACATCACATTCTGTTTTGAGTGAAACTAAGGAAAAAGAAATAAGAAGATAAGAGGGGAGGCTGTTGGCTGTGGAGAAGAAAAGAGAGAAAGAAAAAGAAAGGAAAGAAAGTGGGTTGTTAGGTAGGGATAAAATGATCTTTCAATATCAAATAATTTCGGATGAATTAAGATAGGTTCTTTTTATGTATAAGGATATTTGTTTTTCTAGTTTAATTGGTCTTATTTTATCATGGGCTTATTATATTGGGGCCTTATTAAATTGAGGCCTTTTTTAAAATTATTTACTTATAATGATTAGAGGCTTTAAGTTTTTATAAAAAAAAAAAATTTATTAAAAAATTTTTTTGGGCAAATTTTTTTTTTTTTTTTTTTCGCCTTATCCATCCAGAAGCCCTAGGCGAGCGCTTCACTCGCCTAGTGGTCTAGCTAGCCATGATTATAAATAAACCACCTAATACGAACCGAGAATAATAAACAACATAACTTAATGCTGAGCAAAATAGCATAGAGTTGGCTCTCATACCACATGTTAGCATATAATAATTATCATGCTATAATATAATTTGCAGCGAAAATTAGGATTTAAAATTACCTCCGATCATATTTGTAATTGAGAACAAAACCTTGCAACAAAGAAAGAGAGATCTTCTTATCGGATCCAGCTTATATGCTATAGTTTAAGCAACGATCAAGATTGAATCTCAATAGATAAAATACATTTGCGCCTTATCCATCCAGAAGCCCTAGGCGAGCGCTTCACTCGCCTAGTGGTCTAGCTAGCCATGATTATAAATAAACCACCTAATACGAACCGAGAATAATAAACAACATAACTTAATGCTGAGCAAAATAGCATAGAGTTGGCTCTCATACCACATGTTAGCATATAATAATTATCATGCTATAATATAATTTGCAGTGAAAATTAGGATTTAAAATTACCTCCGATCATATTTGTAATTGAGAACAAAACCTTGCAACAAAGAAAGAGAGATCTTCTTATCGGATCCAGCTTATATGCTATAGTTTAAGCAACGATCAAGATTGAATCTCAATAGATAAAATACATATGCTTCATTTATAGTTTTGTTAGTGACCTTCAATACATAAATCATTGAACACCGTAATTAAATATATTTTATAATTACGATGTGACATATGGGTCATACCATAAATAGAATTTCTTACACAAATTATACGTGGCATACTGGCATGTGTACTTTAAATTACAAATGTAGGGCATGGAAATAAATAAATAATTAAGAGTTTCCAACCAATGAAGGGAGTTGTCCTTCACAGGGACAGTGGGGCAAGGGACAGTGGGGCATTTGCCCCTTCTCAACCCCTAAAAAATTTCATTACTTTAGATAAAAAATTTCCTAATATTTTGGTTGTCCAACCTCAATCATTTACCAAGGGCATCAAAATCACACCGAGAAAGCTTTTTGGAGAGGAAGAAGACACTACAAAACGCACCGGTTTAATAACGAAAGTATGAGCTATGTTGTGTATTCCGTATGAAACAGGATTCTCACTAGTCCAAAATGAACTCGAGAATATCCAATTCATGGCTAGGATTTCTTCTCAGAAATCTTAGAGCCACAAATGGGACACATGTCCCACTAATAAAAAATAACAATAAAATATTATTTAACAATAAAAAATAAAATCAAATTAATAAAAAAAATAAGGGGTGGCTGACCACCCCATCTTAGCCATATGGGGTGGCCAGACCACCCCCATTTTAGCTAGGATTGAGCCACCCCCAATGGCCTGCCAAGGGTGGCCGAACCTCCCCCATGGTCGTTGGGGGTGGTCCTGCCACCCCCAAGGGCCAACTCATTATTATTAAAAAAAAATTTCGTCGGACCACCCCCCAAGGGCCATGGGGGTGGTTCGGCCACCCCTGGCCGGGCATTAGGAGTGGCTTGAGCCACCCTAGCTAAAATGGGGGTGGACCACCCCCTATGGCCAAGATGGGATGGTCAACTACCCCTTATTTTTTTATTAATTTGTTTTTTTATTTTTTTTAATGTTAAATAATATTTTATTATTATTTTTTATTAGTGGGACACGTGTTTCATTTGTGACTCTAAGATTTCTAAAAAGAAATTCTAGCCATGAACTGAATACTCTCCGGTCCATCTTGGACTGAAGAGGATTCGGTTCCATTCAATATTGTGTTTTAGAACAAAACTTTGACTATATTATAAAACACTTCGTTTAAAACTTTAGATCGTGTTGGCTATTATGTGTTCCGTGGTTATTATGGCAAGTAGACAAACACAGTGAGCTCACCAAAATGGCAAAACTAGTGATTTTTAATTTTTGACACAAATAAAAGCATTTATTACTTTTTTTTAAAAAAAAAAGATAATTTAGTGTATATACTGTTGCGATTTTTTTTTTTTTTCTTTCTAATTAGTACTATTGCAAATTTGAGTTCTGTGTGTGTTGTGTTGACAGGTTTTTTGTTTTTTACAATGTTGTATCGTGAATTTCAATAATGTGTTGAATGATTATTGACAATGTTGTTGAATTTCAACAATCTCATTGAGAATTTCAATAATGTGTTGAATGATTATTGACAATGCTATTAAATTTCAACAAGCCCATTGTTGAAATTCACTACACAACATTGTTGAATTTCGATAATGTGTTAAGAATGTATTGAACTTGAATACCTCTAATGTATCCACATAAAGGAAACACAAAAAAGAAGCATATTGACTCGGGCCTAACCCAAATTTGGAATATATAGTTAAATGTGTAATGCTATTGGCTGGTACCCTCTCTACTAGTGGTTGCTACTAAAATTCTTTCGAGGGTGTGATGGGTGGCTAAAGCTCTGGGAGAGAAGGAAACAACTGAAAAAAGAAATACCTAATTAAAAAGATAAAATTAATCAAAAAAAAAAATTTTTTAAAGAAAAGAAAAAATACAAATTACAATCTAAAATTACAATCTAACTTACCGATGCCATCAGGGCCAACAAGGTCATGATGATAGCCCAAACATTTGATAACTACCGTTTCCTCTCTTTGGTCAAACGAAGTCTAGGATTAAGGGGGAAAAAACCAGTTGTGTCTTCACGTAAGCACAATTTAATCATACAAATGACAAGGCTACATACAGCACACAAACATTAAAAGACAAGCATTCTTGACAAGGAAACCGTTTGTGCGATTAATGTTTGTGTGCTGTATGCAGCCTCGTCATTTGTGTGATTAAATTGTGCTTATGTGAAGACCCAACTGGTATTTTTTCCCCCTAATCGTAGACTTCCTTTGACCAAAAAGAGGAAGAAGCAGTCATCAAATATTTGGGGGTGTCATCATGACCTTCTTGGCCCTGATGGCATCGGTAAGTTAGAGTGTAATTTTATATCATGATTTGTGTTTTTTCTTTATTTAATTTTGATTAATTTTATCTTTTTAGTTAGACGTTTCTTTTTTCAGTTGCTTCCTTCTCTCCTAGAGCTTCAGCCATCCAATTCTAGTAGCAGCCACTAGTAGAGAGGTTACCAGCCAATAGCATTACTCATTTAACTATATATTCCAAATTTGGGTTAGGCCTGAGTCAATATATTTCTTTAGTGTTTGCTTTATGCGGATACACTAGAGGTACTCAAGTTCAATAAATTCTTAACACATTATTGAAATTCAACAATGTTGTGTAGTGAATTTCAACAATGGGGGTGGGCGAACCACCCCCATGAGATCTCGCTCTAACCTATAAATATGAGAAAATGAGTTCTCAATCTATATATAATTTCATCGTATTTATTGGTTGGTTTAGCTTCTATAAATGGGGAAATTGGGAACTTGCCTTGGATAAACTTCGAGAGAGTAATCTTGCTGCATTTCCTATATCATATATGAAAATGAATGCTCTTCATGTTGCAATTGTAGCAAAACATACTAGTTTTGCATATCAATTGGTGAAGTATATGGATCCGCCACAGTTGGAATTTCAAGACATGAATGGAGATATAGCTAGCAGTTGTCTTTGTTGTACTATTAGGAAATTTAGAAATTGTTAAGGTGATGGTGAACAAGAATCGTGGGTTGGTAATGGTCAAAAAAATGTTGGGATATCTACCACTTCATTTTGCAGCTTTGTATGAATGTAGAGACATTTTGTTGTTTTTATATTATGCGACTATCCTTGTTGATCTTACGGACGATGATTGCATTGAGCTCATTGTGTATACTATTTGTTCATATAATTTTGGTATGTCCTACATCTCACCAATTGTGATTTGAAAATTAATTTCAGTATTGTTACTGAATCATTGTACTTTGTGATTGCCTAACTTTGATCCAATCTTTGACACTAATCAGACTAATGTGTTGTTTTGTTGAAAAGATATGGCAGAAAAAAAAAATTTAGGAATAAAAAAGTGGTATTTACATAGGATAGGCAAAGGACTGTAACATTGGAACACTTGGCAAGGAAACCGTTTTCAATTGGTAGTAATAGTTAGATGTCATCCTGGTAAAGTTGCATTGGCTTTTGTTAGTTTTTCCTCCAACTCAAACTTTCTTTCATTGCATAATCAAATGTATATATATCCTCACTCTTTCTAACTCTATATTGTTTATGGATTCTTTTCCTAATCACAGGGTTTACGATGTCTATGACAAAGCTTTGATGTGGATGTTTGCTCATCAATTTGTTGAACCCTTTGGAAAATGGCTCAAAATTTGCTAAGGGAGGAAACTAAAAAACATCACTCTACAACTCTTTTGGCTGCGAAAGTAGGAATTTTGAAATTTCTCTCCATCCTTGTACACAATGATCCTGAGATCATTTGGACTGTTGATGACAACTATAGAAATATGTTTCATATTTCAATTCTACACCGACATGAGAGTGCATTCAATTTAATACACGAGATTGGTGTGTTCAGGGATATTATTTCATGTAACTGTTACAATATGGGGAACAACATGCTATATATGGCTGGTGAAATGCATTGACCAAATCAAAGGAGAGAAGGATTTGAAGAGATAAAGCAATGCATTGACCAACCGATTTCTCTAGGTATGCCTTTTGATCTTTTGGGTGATCACCTATGTATGCTACGGCTTCTCGTAAACTGTTTTGAAGAGTATATAAGATGGAAGCATCATGACAACCTAATTGAGTCATTAAGAATGTTTTTTCATATTCTGGAAATCATAGCTGTAAGTAGTCTTGATGCTCGTTTCTTTTGTTATGATACCATTCTTAAGGTTTTAGTTGGAATTATATCCCTTTATGGAGTATCGATTTATGTGTCACTGAATTCAGACCTATTAGTTTGTTCAATGTCATTTACAAGTTAATTGTCAAAGCATTAGCTAATAGGCTGAAGAAGGTGTTGCCACTTATTATTTCTCCTAATCAAAGTGACTTTATCCCGGGGAGGCTTATTACGAATAATGTGCTAGTGGCTTTTGAGGCCCTATACACCATGAATGAGATGATGAATGGCAAAGATGGCTATATGGGACTCAAACTGGGTACGAGTAAGGCGTATGATCGGGTGAAGTGGAATTTTTTGGAGGAAATAATGATAAGAATGGGCTTGCACCAAGATGGATTCACTTAGCCATGACTTGTGTGAAAACCGTTTCATATTCCATCCTTATAAATGGGCAGCCACATGGAAGAATTACCCCAACCCGAGGAATTAGACAAGGTGACCCACTATCACCCTATTTCTTCATCCTTTGTGCCGAGGGTCTCAACACTATGCTTAGAAGGGGTTGAACAGGCTCATGGGATCTCAAGTCTTCCTATCACTTGAGAAGGTACAAAACTCAATCATCTCTTTTGTACAAATGATACTTTATTGTTTTGCTGGGCTTCATTGGTGGAGTGGATGAAAATCCAAGAAATCCTTGAGAAGTATGAGCAAGCTTCGGGTCAAAAGATCAACTAGGCTAAGACTTCTATCTTCTTTAGCAAGAACACAAAGAATAGAATTTGTGAACACATCCTTTTTGTGGCTAGGGTAAACTCAACTCAATGCTATGAAAAGTACTTGGGCCTATCTGCGCTCATTGGTCGTTCCAAAATGCGATCATTTAGTAGCATCCCTGGGCAATTCTGGGATAGGTTGAATGGTTGGAAGGAGAGATTTCTATCACAGGCAGGCAAAGAAGTACTATAAAAGGCGGTTGTTCAAGCCATTCCTACTTACACCATGAGTGTATTCTTGCTACCTAAGACTTTGTGTGAAAGGATAAACTCTATGATGGAAAAATTTTGGTGGGCGCATAAAGAAAATTTATCAAAGGTAGCTTGGATGGGTTGGAAGAAACATGGTATGGCAAAATCAAGAGGAGGTTTAGGCTACCGAGACATAAAGAATTTCAACATAGCACTTTTGGCTAAGCAAGGTTGGCGGATCCTACAACAACTAGATTCCTTAGTGGCTAGAATTATGCAGGAAAAATTCTTCCCTGGGGGTTCATTTATGGAATCAAAATTGGGCTCCAAACCCTCCTATGTGTTGAAATCATCATTTATAAGTGTTGAAATAATGATGATGTGGAATAAGAGCAGAAGCAATATAGAGAAAGAACACAAAGAACTTACAAGTGGTTCGCTATTAGATACCTACATCCACCACTCGGAATAACCTTAAGGGTTACATTGTGTTCATTAAGTTTTTTTTTTTTTTTTTTTGTCTACAATACAAAGGTCCCTATTTATAGGGCAATGTCTAAATACAAGTATAGTAATCAAATCCCCTTGATTTGATTACAATCTCAATATTTGATTACAACCAACCTATAAATAAAAAATATTTGATATCAGCATAATTATGGAATATACGAAAAATATTATATATTTTTCATATATTCTAACATCCCCCCTCAAACTCAAGGTGGAATATTCTGGAACCTTGAGTTTGAAATCAGAAACAATGATGACGACAGTGGTAGAGGTCGGAAACGAGCCGTAAATGGTGGTGACTGCCGAAAGAGATAGAGGCTGGCGGGGCAGCCAATGACGGCGGTAGGTGACTGGTGAATGCATATGCAAAAAAGCCGACATCGGGCCAAAACTCCAAAAGGGGCCGACAACAGGCTAGGGTTGACAATGAGTCAAACTTCAAAAGGGGCCAACGACGAGCCAAAATCCAAAAGGGGCCAACAACGGGCCAGGGCTGACAATGAGCCAAAAATAAAAGGGGCCGACGACGGGCCAAAATCCAAAATGGGGCCGACAACTGGCCAGGGCTGTCAATGAGCCAAAAATAAAAAGTGCCGACTTGGGCAAAAAATAAAAAGAAAAATTAGCCCACTTGGGCGGTTATCAGATCGGCGCACCGAGCCTGACCGACGCGCGTGATGTGGCCGACTTTGACCTTTTTTTTTTTTTTTTTTTTCAAAATCCAGATCTAGTGCAGGTGCATGTAGCAAAAAGGGTGTAGGATCTCAGGGGCGCAATCCACTATGGCACATACAATTGAAACTCTCAGGCTACGATCCAGTGTAGGTGGGTGTAGGAGGCACTTGTGAGCTTGGTCTTGAGAGGATGCAGGGGACAACAAGTATCGGCGCCTCTAAGGATAACTAGTATCGGCGACTGTAGGTAGTGATCCGCGGCTGGGTGCGGTACAGAACGACGTGGCTGAGCGGCGCAGTCTGATTGGCGTTTCTGGGTCGCGGCCTGGTGGAGAAGAAGAGCACAGTGATGGCGCGAAGGTTCTGGATTGCCGGAGATGAGGTGGACTGATGGCGGTGGATTTGTGTGGAGCCGGCGATGGTGGGTTGATGAACGACGGCCAGCAGGAACGATGCGATGGTTCTGTGGTTGTCACGAGGCTCAGCTGGCAGTGGGCTAGTGCAATGGCTTGTGGGCATCGTGGGCCAGGATCGGTGGTGGAGGCGCCGACAAATCTAGCAGTTTGGTCATGAGCGAGAGACCACCACTCCGGAGAGATGAGTTGGGCCGTGGATGGCTAGGAAGGTGCAGCGCTATTGACCGGTATGGCTGGTGCAAGGTTACCGGTGGAGACATAAGGCAGCAGAACAATGATGAATCCATGCTCTCTAACTAAACGGTTTTTTTTTTTTTTTTTATCGTGAAAAGGAGAAATAAAATAAAAATAAAATACTCCACAGGACCATTTAGATCAAACACTGGCATAAGTCAGTAGCTCTGACACCATGTTGAAATCATCATTTTATAAGTGTTGAAATAATGATGATGTGGAATAAGAGCGGAAGCAATACAGAGAGAGAACACAAAGAACTTACATGTGGTTCGGTATTAGACACTTACATCCACCACTCGGAATAACCTTAAGGGTTACATTGTGCTCATTAACTTTTTTTTTTTGTCTACAATACAAAGGTCTCTATTTATATGGCAATGTCTAAATTCAAGTATAGTAATCAAATCCCCTTGATTTGATTACAATTCCAATATTTGATTACAGCCAACTTATAAATAAAGAATATTTGATATCAGCATAATTATGTAATATACGGAAAATATTATATATTTTCCATATATTCTAACACTATGCATGGAGAAGTATCTGGACGGACAAGAAGTTGTTAAAGAAATGGATGATATGGAGAGTGGGGAATGGCCAGTCTATCAAAATATGGGGAGATCGGTGGACCCCATAGCTAATCACCCTATCCAATCCGTAGCCTAACCAGCACTTGAATAGAGAAGACAAGGTATGCTCTCGTTAATAGACACAACAATGAAATGGTGAAATATTTCATTAATCCAAGAGGTGTTCAGTGCAGAGGAAGCAACTACACCATTGATGGACGTCTAGAATATATAGCTTGGGCAGGAACAAAAAATGGAAGCTTCATGGTTCGTAGTGCATACCATCTAGCCAACACCATTGATGAGAGAGGGATGGGGAGTGCTCATACACAAATACGACGGCTACTTTGTGGGGGAAGGTGTGGAATGTTAGAGGACAGAAAGATTGCAGATGTTTCTCTGGAAGGTATGCAAAAAATCTTGCCGACCATGGAGTGCTTATACAGCCGGAAAATAGTTGATGACACCCTATGCCCAATCTGTGGTAGAGAACCTGAAACCGTTGAACACATCATTTGGAACTGTGAGTCAGCTAAGGATGTCTGGTTAGAAGGGCCACGGAAACTCCAAAAGGGCACGAGTGATAATGACTCCTTCCTCAATATTTTTGCTAAGATGGAGAGTAAGCCGAAAGAAGAAGAGTTGCAGCTATTTGTAACGATAGCACATAATATCTGGCTTCGAAGGAATACAACTGTGTATCGGTGGTCCTTTAACGCACCCAACGATGCTGGTCCAACAAGCGAAGGAGCAAATGATGGCCTATACCCTTGTAGAACCGGGATTAGGTGAGGTAGCTTCACCGAAATGCACAAAAGTTGTGCTTCTTGTCCAATGGCAAAAGCCCCGGAAGGTGTTTTTAAACTAAATTGGGATGCCTCCACTAATCCAGTAAAGAAAAGGATGGGGATGGGCGTGGCTGTCAAAGATAATAAAGGAAACCTTAGAGCTGCTCTTTGCGCAACAAAAGACTACATTACGGATCCTGCTACCACAGAGGCTATTGCAACAGGGAAGGCGGCGAACCTGAGTCGGCGGATGGGGCTGGTGAAAGTTGTCCTAGAGGAGGGGATGCACTGGATGTTGTTCAGGTGTTCGGGCATGAAGGGAGATGGCTGGGGCAATATGGGCAAGTGGTGTATGAGGCAAAACAACAACTGACAGGGTTCATGGAATGGAAGGTTATGCATGTGTCACGTACTGCAAATGGCGTGGCACATAGATTAGCAAAATTGGCACTTTCTAGTTAGGAGGAGCGTCTTTGGACTCATGATTTCTTGTATTGTATCCAAACACTTGTACTTGCTGAGCAAGGTTCTACTTAATCAATGAAATCACTAACACTCAACTCAACTCAAAATTTTCAAAATTTTTCAACCAAACTAATAAAAAACATTAAATAAAAAATTTAAAAATCATGAAAATATATATATATATATAGGGGTGGCTGGATCACCCTTAAGAGTCACGGGGTGAGGGTGGATCAGCCACCCCCGACTGGTTTTCGGGGGTGGCTGAGCCACCCTCGAAACCAATTGGGGGGTTTAAGAGGTATACGGTGAAAAGACAGCTATGACATGGCAAAAAGTCAATCATTTTTTTGACATTTTTTTTTTTTTTCAAAAGTTTCAGGTATGTAAATAAATTTTTACACATTTAGTTTTAAATAATAAAAATGTATATGTAAATTTTTATAGGGTTAAATATCTAATACCCCCTGGGGTTTCACAACTTTATTTTTTCTCCCCTATGATTTGATTTTTATCACAGGATATTCTTCCCATTTGGCCGGATGGGAATGGCCAAGCCACCTTCTTGGCTCCAAGGTGGTGGTCGAGCCACCCCCTTGGTGCCCAAGGGGAAGGCCGAAACCACCCTCAGTGGGTACTAAGGGTGGCTCGGCCACCCCCATGGAGCCAAGGGGGTGGCCGAAACCGCCCTCAAACCACCATTGGGGGTGGTTTTGGCCACCCCCTTGGCTCAGCCACCCCCATGGTGCCCAAGGGGTGGCCGAAACCCCCCCAAACCGAAACCACCCCCTCGACCACCCTCATCCGGTCAGATAGGGGTGGCCTGGCCACCCCCATGGCCAAAGGGGGTGGCTCGGCCACCCCCAAATGGCCAAGGTTTTTTGTTTTTTTTTTGTTTTTGAAAAATATATTTATTTTTTATTTATTTTTTAAATAAAAATAAAAAATTTAATTAGGTGGCCATGTCATCACTGATGACATGGCCACTTATGCCAATTGTCAACTTTTAATTGGTCCACGTGTTCATCCGTTAAGTCAACGAATGGTCGAAAAGACTAATTTGGTCATTTATTAAAATCACAGAGACCTCTTATGATAAAAATCAAACCCTAGGGGGGAGGGGGAAATAAAGTTGTGAAACCCCAAAAAGTATTAGGTATTTAACCCATTTTTATATTTATATTACTCTTTTTAAATTATATATATATATATAATTTAAAAAGAGTAATATAAATATAAAAATGGGTTAAATACCTAATACTTCTTTTATATATATATATATATATATATATATATATATATATATATAGTTTTTGTTACATATTTTAATTATATGAAACATATAATTGTAGTTAGCTGATATTATTGACAACAACAATGGTTCCAAACAAATTGTATACGAGCTTATGTCAAGATAGATTTAGTAATTTTGAAAGTATATCATTGCTTAAGAAAAAAAAAATCTTATTATCATCCTAATGATAGAGACCAACCTAAAAACATGCGTTCAACTTTATGTTTTAATCTTGACCCTCACTGAACTAAAATTCTGGCTCTGCCACTGATCATTCATGACGTAAGACGATGTTGCCTCTCATAGAGAGGGGTCACCACCCTTCTTCTGGTGATGATGGGTGGCCCCCTCACTAGGTAGGGGTGGCCAACCAATTGTTTTTTATTAAAAAATTTGTTTTTCTTTTAATTAGGGTAAATTTATAATTTAAAGTATATTAGTCATGTGGCACATTGAGATGGTACATGATGTGTCAAACAAGAGCAATATGGCCTCAATTAGTTGGTTTGAGTGGTATACCGTATATTATTAATTAATTGGACGGTAAGTTAATGACCAATTTAAAATGAGAGGAAAACCTAAGGACTTAATTATGGTTGTAATTCGAGCCAAGTATTGAATGTTCAAGTTCGGTTTGTTTAATTTTCTTCGAGCACAAGCCGAGCTCAATCTTATCATCGAATTAGATAATCTGTTCAACTTATGTCTATTTATTTTTCGAACGAATCCAAACGTATTCATAAGCTACTCAATTAACTTATTCATTGCATATATAAAGTAAATATTGTGATTGTTTTATTTTTTTCTATAAATACATACTAATTATTAATTGTATATTATTATTAAAATTTATCATTTGAGTTAATTAAATAAATTAACTTAAATCTTAAACAATTTAATCCTGAGTCTATATGTTTATCTAATAGTACGTGTATACATTAATTACATATTATTACGATCCTAATGTCTCATATGAGTTAAGTTTAATCCTAACTATAAGTATACAAGCTCTTGGGCATCCTCTCCTCACAAGCTGATTTTCAAAGATGAATTATACCCAAAGAATGAGTGATCTATAGGCACTACTGCCAAAAGAGAAAGAGCTACGATTTCTAATTCACCTTAATGATTGTTTAAATCTATAATAGGAATTTTTCTTCCTACGAGGTCAAATTTTTATAATTCAGTGACAAAGGAAGATTCTGGAAGTTGCATCTATGAGATTTTTTTTATGGTTTAAAAATTTAATATTTCTTTTTATTGTTTTAAATCTATAAGCAGACAAAATCTGTTTTTAAATAAAATTACATTCTAGCATTTACACATAAATGAGAGAGAATTGTCTCTACTTATTATTATTATTATTTTTCAAAAAAATTCACCTCACTAGTTCTAAACTACAAGTTACGACGTAGATAGTTATTTTTATATAGCTATGTTTTCTATATTAAATGATTGTGCTTTCATGAAGTTCTTTTATAAGAACGTTTCAAAATTCTGAAGTTTATTTTTTTGCCACAATTCCCATGTTTTAGGTCTAAATCAAACAAAAAATATATCATTGGAAACCTTATGAAGAGTAGATAGAGCCCTGTAAAAATTTATGACAAAAAACAAATATGAGGCATTGAAAAAATTGTTCAAATTTTCAGCCCTAATCTCCTGATCTACTTTATTACAATGATCAAGCAATGTTAGGGGCATGTTACTGGTCCGTAAGCTATAACACTCGTAAAATTGTGTGGCCCCAATCAGCCGTTTGATGTGTGACACGTAAGACCCAAAATGGCCTCATAAAAATTTAATTTCATCAAGCAACCTGGAAATGGGTGCAAGATTGAAGGTGCCAAGGCCCGAGGCATAGGATAAAAGACTGGGTTGAAGAAATTCCTACACCAAAGGAAATTAAAGTCTCATCTCCTAATGCATTATTTAGTTTAATACAACAGTCAGGTCACGTGACCTCAATGAAAATGTTGATCTTCTATGTAAAGTGGGGGGTAAAAAAACAAGAGTTAAAAGGAACTAATCAAAACATTTAAGCAAAACTACCAGAATATTAAAAGCCATAATTCTCGTACATTAAATGGAACAACAAATTGAAGTCATAACTAAAATAGTTGAAATGTTCCCCTAATCAGTGGACAACATGAAATGGGGCCATCAATTGAAAAGCACATTTACCTATATCATTCCCAAGACCGACGGTATGGTGATGCGACAAGTATCTCAATAGAAAGAAGGGCGACTAACAGACACAAACTATACAGGCACACTGTACAAGAAGAGAAACCCTGCTTAAAAATACCAAGAAACATCAGAGGTCCCCCGGGGCTTCAAAAACCAACGATTTCAAGCAGTCCCAACCGAAGACCTCAAGGTGTTAATGGCAATCATGAAGAGTTCAGTTCCATCATTTGCAGAATAGGAAAGCAGTGTGAAGGTTAGAGGAGAAAACCTAATTGCATCCCCATGGCAACTTCTAATCATCATCTAACTCAACAAGCTGTGCCCGCTTCTCAGCTGCTTTCTTCCTGATAAAGAAGCCCCACCTCATTGCTGCCTTAATCTTCAGCCATCCCACAACAGCTTTTCCAGATCGGCCACGATCCTCATCGAAGCTTGGCATTGGTGACGGCGCGAATGATGGGAACACATACCCATCCTCTGGCACATTAACAGCGCCATGACCTCCCATACTCAAAATTCGGAGCAACTGCTGCATTTCTTCATTCTCAAGCATCTCATGACTTCTAATGCGAATCTCTTCCTCTGAAAAGTACTCATCAACTCCCCTGTCACGGTTTTGCGACCAATCATCAAAAGGATTATGAGTAGATGGTTGAATTGCAGAGTTAATAGTCTGAAACCCGGATGTAGATGATTGTGGACGACCAAGGGCCAGTCCAACAGCATCATCTCTTGAGCTTTGGGCATGGTGAGAATTGTTGATCCCATGTCCATGTGATGCAAAAGAAGTGCTGTCATAGGGGACACGAGAATTTGAATTTACAATCTGCGACTCAGTTGAGTACCTCGTTGGCAGATTCTCATTATACCCTGAAGCTCAAAAAGAAAAAGGAAAATGATAAGTAGCAGTACAATACTTCTAGATCAAGCATCAATAGCCAAACATCGTCTCTATTGTGTACAATAATGCACACATTCATGTGTGTGTAGTGGGGTATTCGTGTGTATGTGTGCGCACAGGCATGAGTGTGAAAGAAAGATTAACAGGGCTGATTTTACTTTTTCTCAACCCCTTACCCACATCCTCCTACCACCCCCCACAAAAAACTAAAAAATTAATAATAAAAGACAAAGGAAGAATCCACACATTTATTCCTGAAAACCCCATGATTTAATGAAGCCAGCAATGCTTACCTCCAACTGGTAAGCTTAAAGCCACTGGCGACTGCTCTGAAGGAATTGGCAGGTGTGGTAGTTGCAGCTGATGATCCAAAACAGAAGAGTAATCAATTGGTTCTATATTAAGTTCATTCTGGGAAGCACCTGACCTCCTATTCGGCTTAAAGCTCAAAAGTGACTTGCCATCATACTCTATAACTTGATCCCAATGGTCGTACGCTTTCTTCACTAGTGCATCTACATAGACCTGCAATCACAATAGTTGGCTCTCTGATGATTAGCTTTACCAGTAAAACCAAATCAGACTGCAGTATCTGAAACTCAATGACCTTCAACTGCCCTAATTCTAGGAATTACATGTACCTGCTCCTTTATCAGCATGGCAAGTGGCAAGCAATACTAGTGTGTATTTGTCTCATAAGACTAAATAACATGTACTTAAAACCAATAACCCTACTTAGCTTCTCATCTCTTAATGTCAATTTTGCTTCTTTTTTGTTACTTTTTGTACTTTTTACCCCATCCATTTGTGCACGTCTCAAAAGTACAATAAGAGTAGTACAGCATACTTAACAAAGAGAGGTGACTTAGAATCACTACAACAGTAGAAAAGGGCAACATACAACAGAACTGATCGAGTTGGTGTGCTTCACATCTGAAAACAGGTATCATTATTGATCACTCACATGCCTTCTCCCAGATTTCTGTCGGTAGGTGTGCATTGGGATAAAGAACAATTGGAGAAAATTACAAAAGCCAGGTTTCCTAGTTGCCAAACCAAGCTGGCTGGTGATCAATTATTTTCTTCAATTTCTTATACAAAGAAGACCTATAGGAACATGGAGAGGGGAGGAAGGGGGGAGGGGGGGTGAAGAGATTATGACAAATAGAGAGAATTATTTGCTACAGGGGCAGTTTGATCAGTTAAGTAATAAGTAATACATTTAACTGTTGACTGCCATCCTGATGCAGTCGGAAATAAAGAACTTTGACGCAACAAAAACCACCTTGGCAGCAAATGAGGCAGGTGATCATGACAATCCCCAAAATAGGGAAAAACCAATCAGTAATCAATAATCTGCTTATTTTGATTTTATTCATTAGGAAACCAGAAATGATCAAATCTGGCTGATAACACCAAGGACTTACAGTAGAGAACAAATTGATTTCTTAGAGTAGATACCTTATAAATAGGTTTAAGGATGCAAATGCAACAATATTCTCAGACCCAATTTATGGAAGGCAAGCAAAATACTGCAATGAGCTCTAGATCAAATGGCATCCCCTCCCTTCTAAGAATAGGGCGGAGTGTAAGATTTTGGATTCAGGATTCACTGGGTGCATGAATAACAAACCAATGATTAAAAAAAAGGTAAAACTACAATAGCTTTAGTAGAAATGCAAACCCTATTTCAAACTTAAGACAAGTAATGTAAGGATGTAATTGCGAAAGAAAGCATATGGCATATGGCATATGGCATATAGCATATGGCATATGTCATACTCACCTTCTGGTCGTCAGAAAGAGAATCAGCATTATAGAAATGCTCCCCACTAATAAGGCCCCTCAGCTCATAGATGTTGTTAAAAACAACACCAGCATTTCTTGTATCTTCGGGGTAGTAAACATATAGCTTCCCGCTCAAGACACAAGTCTTTGCATGGTCTAAGAGAGCCTCCCACATCTTATTTGACATACCACTTCCAAGGATCTACAGAAACACAATATATCTCAAAACATGTAGATAGCATGTAATCTTCACTCGAGAAAAAAATCCTATACATACATTCCGAAGTTTTTGCTGATCTCGGACCACAAGCCGAAGAAAGTCTTCAACCGTGAAGATTCCTGCTTGGTTCAGTCTCTTGTGGAATGACCCATCCTTGCCAATTTTCTCCAATCTCCATACATCATCATCTAATGCAGGCGGATAATGCTTCTTGTACACTGCCAAGAGAAAAAGGAATCAACAACAATATTCCAAGACAAACAGGCAAAAGAAAAAATTAAATGACAGAGGGTAAGCATACATTCCCCTCTGTGATCTTTAACAGTAAAAGCTTCTGTCTTTGCTTCACGGATGTGTACACCCTCGCAAAATCCAGAAGCAACCCTCAAGCCAAGCCTGAACTTCCTGCTCCTTATCCAACTCGAGTTGTCCGTAAATGTGAGCTCCCCTAGTGTCCCTACCCCGTCCTTGAGTGTCACGTATAGGTCCCCTGTCAACAAAGGTCTCTTACCATCACGCTCTTTCACAATATGGCTTTCAAATTCTTCTTGCGTCCAGTCTTCATCATTCTCATTGTTAAAATCGCCTTCAAGCACAACAATTTCTAGTTTGGCAGAGGCTTCAGGTCCAGATGTCACAAGATTGCCAGTGTTTGCATCAAATAAAACAACATGAATTGAAGCACCCTGCTCGCCTTCAACTTTCCCTCCCGTGAATAGTGGAAGAGACAATCTGGACCTAAAGAGCAGCTGCAAGTTTCGTCCATCTGGACCTTCAATCCGTTTTGGGGAAGATCTGAAACCCCAAGTGTTAGAAGAATATACCACTACCATAGATGTAAGACAAAAAGTTGAAGGAAGGTGAACGACAACAAAATCAGGAAGCACTGGAGTGAGTTGTCAAAAACAATGACTAAACCAAAAGTGGTTATCCAAAAGAAAATATATCCAATAGTTTACAGGCAGATAGGATGCCAACAAATCAGAGAAAGACCTTGGCAATAAAATTAATATAACCAGTAGATACTCCGAATGTCTGAATGTCTCAAGTTAGACATAGAAGCTAGTAACAAAACTAAACCAAGAAAATAGGATAGAGCTTTAGCAAATAAAGCAGATAAAGAAAGCACCATTTTAAAGGTGCAACCTTTTACATTTACCAAAGGAAAACCATCCTACAACTCTCACCGCATTTCATTTCAATTCTTCAAGTCCTCATAGGAAATATTATCCCTAATCCTCAAGTTCATCTGTTCAATGAGTAGAGATTAACACAACATGGCTTGAGTGATGAAGTGAGTGCCAACATCAGCTCATGTTTGAATATGCAAGGACCATTCTATCATTCTTTACTGAATAGTATATTTACTCTTAATGGCACATCACACAGGCTTCATGCACCTAGAACCACATGAATGTGCACAGAAACATCTTCCAGACTTGCTAACATTGTGGAAGTCTTACATACATGAGATCGTTCACGAACATTGCAACCTGTTTTATGCTTTTTTTATATTAAATTTTGACGTCCATATATCAGTGAACAATCAAAAGCCGATAAGTTCTATCTAAAACCATATTATATATCAATAAATCATTTTTCTTCTGCATATCTTTTCTTTTCTTTTCTTTTCTTTTTTTTTTTTTTTTTTTTTTTTTTTTTGTGTAGCCCAACATTCAAGAAAATTAACTATTCTCCTTCCCTCCCCCCCCCCCCCCCCCCCCCCAAAAAAAAAATCTATTTCATGACCCAGTGGCCCTGTACTATTCAATTTCTTCTAATCTAAATCAAAATTATTTTTCAAGGAAAATGTAAAATAACATAAACAAATATAGAACCACAAAATATATATACAAGATTCCCTTGCAGGATTGACAAAGAAAATTAACTGCCAAAAAGAAGATCAAGAATCTTTAGACCTTCCATTAAGTCTTGCAGGGCCTAACTTTGCCAAAGCACGTTCCACTTCTTCACTGACCTGTTGACCATTGAAGCACTGAACCAATGAGAGGCAAAAAGAGAGAACACGCGCCAAGTGCAGTAATATATAAATAACAGACTCTAATTATTGATCTTTTATGCATAGCAAAATTGTTTGCTTACAAGAAATGCATGCTTCATGCACATTATACAAACAATCAGACTAGAGAACGATACATAATAAAGAGGAAGGAAACAATAAACAAAGATGCATAGTTAGAGCAGCTCCAGGATCTGTACAAGAAAAAGTTCAGCTGATTCACTGGATAATATGATTTATTTGGTCAAAACATGTAATCCAACCATAGGTAATGACCTTTTTATCTTTTGCCAAGTTAGAACCTCTTTTCTTGTCTTTTTTTTTTTTTTTTTTTTTTCTATTTAATTTATCCATTAGAAGACTCCACAAAGGGACATAGCCAAACTATACCAAGAATCTAAAGGCTCAAGTTAGAAACTGTAACACCCTAGATCCATCCAAGGATAATTTTGTGATGTTTGCTGTTGTACTGCTTTTTTTTTTTTTTTTTTTTTTTTTGGGTAGTTGTTTGCTTAATTTGTTTCTTTTTAAATTCTTGGGTTTGCTCGAGGAGTATATTAAGAGGACTGAAAAAGACTTGCAAAGGATTTAAAAGTCAATAAATGCCTTTTTATAAGTAATTTAATCTCATTAAAAAGCACATAAGGGCGCAACCCGAGTAAATTGGAAGTATACAAGAGAATCCTACTTAATAGAAAAAGAAGAACAAAGGCTCAAATTCAAAAAGTTAAAAATAAAAAGGGGGCAAATCTTTATATGATGCTATCCACATATAAAGGGAGTTGAATTTAATTCTTTTCAGCTCTACCACCGAAGTTCCTTTATCTTTTTTTTTTTGGAAAATTACAGTTTACTCCCCCAAAGTTGACATCATTTTTCAATTCGCACATCAAAGTTTCAATTTTTGCAATTCACCCCCACAAAGTTCCAATTTTTTTAAACTCGACCAATATCATCCCAAAATTCCCAAATTGCCCCTGATTTTTTTTTTTTTTTTTTTTTAATTTTCCATGAAAACAATAACAAATTTGGGAGTGCAAAAATGACCAGATGACCAAAGGGGTGGCCGTGAATTTTTTTAAAAAATTTGTTATAAAAAATAAAAAAATAAAAATTAGGGATAATATGGGAAGTTTTGGATAAAATTGGTCAAATTGCAAAAATTGAAACTTTGGTGTTCGAATTGAAAAACGCTATCAACTTGAGGGGGTAAACTGTAATTTTTTGATGGTAATATCAATGTACTAAAGCGCAAGAGGCGCAACCCATGTACACAGGAAGTATACAAAAGTTCCTCTATCTTCAAAGCTTTGTGCATTATGTTCTCTCCAGATACACCACATTAAACAAAAGGACTAAATTTTCAAATGTCACAATGCCCCATCTACCCTCCCCAACGCATCAACATCTCTCTCACCCTTTTTGTAACTGTGGACAGAATAGAATATGGGGCTGTCAAACATCACTCCCCCACACTCCCCTCATACTGCATATATATATAAACCAACATAGAGTACAAAGACAAAAATACCCATACACAAAAATACCCATACAATATATTTTTCTAACACTCCCCCTCAAGCTGGAGCATATATATCATATAAGTCCAGCTTGGAACAAATAAACTCTAACTGCTTCCGACACAAGGGTTTTGTAAACATATCAGCTAACTGATCTCCAGACTTCACGAACGGTGTAGATATATCGCCATTGAGTATCTTATCTCGAACAAAGTGACAATCAACCTCAATATGCTTGGTTCTTTCATGAAAGACAGAGTTAGATGCAATATGTATTGCAGCTTGATTATCACAAAATAATGGGATAGGAGTAGGAGCGGCAAATCCGATCTCTTGGAGAAAGAGTTGTAACCATGTCAATTCACTAGTAGTGTTAGACATTGCCCTGTATTCTGCCTCGGCACTGGACCGTGCCACCACCGTCTGTTTCTTGCTTTTCCAAGTTACTAGATTACCACCCAAGAAAGTACAATATCCTGTAGTAGATCGCCTATCTGAGGGAGAACCAGCCCAATCTGCATCAGTAAACCCTTCTACCCGAAGGTGTCCATTCGGTCTATACAATATCCCAAGGCCAGGAGCTCTTTTCAAATATCGAATAATACGAGTAACAGCTTCCCAATGTGAAACCCTAGGAGCCTCCAAAAACTGACTGACAACACCAACTGCATATGAGATGTCTGGTCTAGTAATGGTCAGGTAATTCAACTTTCCAACTAAGCGACGATACCTACCAGGATCTTCAAACAATTCCCCTTCATCTTTTACTAATTTCTGATTAGGATCCATTGGAGTGTCAACAGGACGAGCACCCAGAAGACCCGTCTCTTCTAACAAATCAAGTACATATTTTCTTTGAGATAAATTGATACCTGTTTGGGATCTAGCAACTTCAATCCCCAAAAAATATCTTAGTTTTCCCAAATCTTTTGTCTGAAACTTCTGTTGTAAAAACAATTTCAACCGAGCAATGCCTCCTGAATCATTACCTGTAATCACGATGTCATCCACATATACCACAAGGAGAATATGACCAGCACTTGTATGCAAGTGAAATACTGAATGATCTGTCTGACATTGCTGAAGACCAAACTCCATAACTGCTGCTGAGAACTTCCCAAACCATGCCCGTGGAGATTGCTTGAGACCGTACAAAGCCTTTTTCAATTTACAGACACAACCCTGATACTCCCCCTGAGCAACAAACCCAGGTGGTTGCTCCATATAAACTTCCTCGTGCAGATCCCCATGTAAAAAGGCATTTTTGACATCCAATTGAAATAAGGGCCAAGCCAAATTAGAAGCCAAAGAAATAAGAATACGGACGGAGGAGATTTTGGCAACTGGAGAAAATGTCTCATCATAATCAATACCATATGTCTGGGTATAACCCTTAGCAACCAAACGAGCTTTCAACCGTTCAACTGAACCATCAGGATTAAACTTAACCGTGTAGACCCATTTGCAACCAACAGGCTTCTTAGCAGGTGGTAATCGAACAAGCTCCCACGTACCATTTTGATGCAAGGCCTTCATTTCCAATTCCATAGCTTGCCTCCAACCAGAGTCAGATAAAGCATCATGCACTGTCTTTGGGGTGGAAACAGTAGAAAGATGGGAAATAAAGCAAGAATAGGAAGGAGACAAAGAACTAGTAGATACAAATTGACTGATAGGATGTGCAGTAGTGCAAGAACGTGTACCTTTCCTTAGGGCAATGGGCAAGGAATCAGATGCAGGTGGCAGCGGATCCGAAGACGGGATGGATGATGGTGGAGGTGCAGGAGCGGATGGACGTGGCCTACGTGTATAAACCTGGAGAGGAGCAGAAGAGCATGGAGGCAACACGACAGACTCAGAGAGATATGGAACAGGCAGCGGAACAGACGTGACATTGGGCTCAAGGGTAGACGCTTCGAAAGACGCATCAACAGGAAAATAGGCAAGAGACTCAACAAATGTGACATCAGCGCTAGTAAAGTAGCGACGAAGAACAGAACTATAACAACGATATCCCTTCTGAGTTGTGGAATAACCAAGGAAGACACATTTAGTAGAGCGAGGATCAAGTTTATCATAGCCAGGACCCAAGTTATGAACATAGCAAACACACCCAAAAATCTTTAGTGGTAAGGCAAACGGAGGTGAAGAAGAGTACAAGAGTGAATGAGGAGAAACACCATCTAAGACTGAGGATGGCATCCGATTAATGAGATAACAAGCAGTGAGGACTGCCTCACTCCAAAAATGTTTGGGGACATGCATATGAAACAAGAGACAACGTGCAACATCTAATAAATGACGATTCTTACGTTCAGCCACACCATTTTGTTGTGGAGTGTGAGCACATGAAGTTTGATGGATAATGCCTTTATCAGACAAATAAGTGGCAAAAGAACTAGATGTGTATTCTTTGGCATTATCAGAACGCAAGATACGAATTTTTTGAGAAAATTGAGTCTTAATCATATTACGAAACATTTGGAAGACAGAAAATAACTCGGAACGATTTTTCATTAAAAATAACCAAGTCATACGGGAAAAATCATCCACGAATGTTACAAAATAATGAAATTTATTGGACTCGATCTTCATAGGACCCCATACATCAGAATGAACTAACTCAAAAGGACGAGAAACTCGACTAACAACTCTTGACGGAAAAGAAACACGATGGTGTTTGCCAAGCTGACACGCTTCGCACGACACAGACAACTCATGACGGAGACTTGGGACTTGATGCTTCAATGCAGGAAGGGAAGGATGACCAAGGCGACAATGCCACTGAAGAGCTGAACTTGACGACTGCAAAGCACGAGAGGGAAATGAAGGTGAGAGATCCAGATAATATAGGCCACCAACTTCATGCCCACTACCAATCATCCTCCGTGTCTTGAGATCCTGAAAAATGCACACAGAAGGATAAAAACTAACAGAACAGTTAAGAGCTTTGGTAATTTTACTAATGGATAATAAATTAAATGGAAAACCGGGAACATGTAAAACGGACAACAGCTCAATATCTGGACTCAGATGTGTATGGCCAGAGCCGGCTACAGTAGAAAGGGAACCATTAGCTAGAGTGACACTGTGGGGTGCAGTAACAGGATGATAATCAGAGAGAGAAGTAGACGAACCAGTCATATGTTCATTGGCACCGGAATCAATAATCCATGGGTTGCAAGTGGAGGATAAGAGACAGTGAGATGCAGTACCTGACTGAGCAAGAGTAGCAGTGGAAGTGGAGGTGGCCCGCTTATGAGCCAAAAACTGAGCATACTCATCTTTCGGAATGGAGATGAGATCATAATCCGGAGTTGAACTTGAACTAGCAGGTGGTCCAGAAATAGCTGGAGAATCCTCGAAAGAAACAGCCTGATTGGCAAAACCGGGTGGTTTGCCATGTAAATCCCAACAAGAATTCACCGAATGATTAGGACGGCCACAGTGAGTACATTTGCGATGCTCACGACTACCAAGTCGACCACCGCCTCGAGAGTCATGGCCACCACGAACACCACGACCACCACGACCACCTCGACCACCACGATACCCACCAAAACTGCCACGGGTAGCAACAAAAGCAACGCGCTCACCAGTACGCTCAGAACTCATCTGAGAGCCATGGTCAGTGAGAGTAGCACGCTGAATCCGAGAAAAGACTTCTGGAAGTGAGGGAAGTTCAGAACCACCCAAAATCTGCGCACGAACCGACTCAAACTCGGGTTTCAAACCAAGAAGGAACCGAACCACATCCACATCTTGACGTTGCTTTTCCATTTTCTTCAGGTCCGTAGAGAGTGGTTGGTACAAGTTTCTCTCCTCACAAATGGCCACAACATGGTTGTAATACTCATCCACAGTTTGAGTACCTTGTTCAAGCCCAAAATATTGTTTACACACTTCATAAATCCGAGTAATATTCCCAGTTCCAGAGTACATGTGACTGAGATGATCCCAAATGTCCTTGGCAGTGGGTAAGTAGATGCATGAGGATCCAAGGTGAGGCTCAATACTGTTCAACATAAGAGAGATAATTTGATTATCTTCTTGCTCCCAAAGGCTAGGAGTATAGTCCTTGGGTATACCCGAGGTTAAGTGAGTAAACAAGCCCTTGCCTTTGAGAAAAACTTCAACAGACCTTGCCCAATAACTATAATTCTTCCCATTGAGCTTCACATAAGTCATAGGGGTATTAACTAAGGTAGTCTCAGGTTTAGCAGCCATAATATCAATCAACAAAGGAGCAAAGACTCCACCACAGTAACACAACAAATAAGTAGGAGAACAACCACTCAAAACTAATTGAAAGACCTCAATGCAACACTGCAACAATGCTGGAAAATGGCAAAAACCAGCTCAACCAATGCCAATCAGTAAAATAGGGAGAAAGAGAGGGGAACCAGTGTAAATACGGCAAAAAAAAACTTCACCGGAGCCTCGCCGGAGCTTCGCCGGAGCCTCGCCGGAGCTTCGCCGGAGACGGTCCACACTCACCGGAAGCAGCAGACAACTCCGAAAATACTAAAACTGAACTCACAGAATGAATTGATGACAAAAAGTAACCTTTTTTTTGTTTTTCAACTCCAAGAAATTTTTTTCCGATGACCACCATGTACGCCGGCCACCTTGCGCATCACCAACCAGCACAGACCACGCCGAGACTCACACTCATACTTCCTGGCAGAACGAACACCCCAACACAGACGACGAAAAGCTTGACGGCGGCGATGACGACGACATCACACCCTTAAGGACGATGATATCGACGTCATCTACCCCCGTTCATGGGCATGAAGCCCAACCAGAATCCTGTATTCCTGGATTCAACTGTGTTTTTTTTTTTTTTGGTTGAGAAAAGAGAAGAAAAAAAATGGCAAATATGGAGCAGCTACGAGAGAATTGTTACTACTGCTCTGATACCATGTGGACAGAATAGAATATGGGGCTGTCAAACATCACTCCCCCACACTCCCCTCATACTGCATATATATATAAACCAACATAGAGTACAAAGACAAAAATACCCATACACAAAAATACCCATACAATATATTTTTCTAACAGTAACGACCCAGGAAAAAGCACTAGCCACATATGCGTTATTACCCCAAAAAGACTAGTTAATTTATTACTTTCCTAGAATTCATTATAAAGCCAAGTTTCACCTAACAATAGGCAATGTGAGATTTAGCACTCATGATTATATTTTATAAACTACCCACTATATGTGGGTTACTCATCTCTTCCCAATATGGGACTGGGGTGTTATAATATCTCCCTCTTAAATTCCCAACGTCTTCATTATGATCATGTCATGTAGTACTCCAGTACCACATGGCATGGTGTTACTAGGTAGCTCTAATGCCATTTCTAACGACACAAGAAAAGCGTTAGCCACATCTGTGCTATTATCCCAAAAGGACTAGTCAGTTTAGAGTTTCACTATAATTTATTATAAAGCCTAATTGTACCTAGTAACTAGGCAATGTGGGACTTAGCACTTATGACTATCTTTTATAAATTACTCATTTTATGTGGGTCAAACATCTCTTTCTAATATGGGATTAGGGTGTTAACACTTCTAGGTATAACCCAATTAACACCAAACAAATTACATAGTAAACTCCATAGATCTCTTGCTACTTCACAATGAAGGTGATCGATAGCCTCTCAGGTTATCCAACGGCAATGTTTTCCTTATACCGTCGTCCACACGAAAAACTACTCTCAAAGAAGCCTCAACTCTGTATATACTTTTCCAAGGAAACAAGAAAACCGCAAATATGGTTAACATGTGATAAAACGACTTCATTTCACACTTGTCTCTCTTGAAAGGGATCCAACATATTCTATCCACATCTCCTTGCCTTACTCTAAGAGAATACATCTCGAAGAAAAAGGAGAGCAAATCCACCTCCCAATCCTGTAGAGGTCTAGTAAAAATTATCTTCCAACGGATACTTTCATTTCAGAATTGCAAAAGATCCACCACCCACATGTCCTCACAACGTGCAATACTAAACAAATCTAGATAAGATATCTTCAATGATTGATCCCAACACCACACATCATACCAAAAACTAACCTTTGACCCACCACTCACCTCAAATTTTACAAATTTTTTTATTTTTATATAAGTAATAATCCAATCTCATTAAAAGCATAGAGCGCCCCTTAGTACTTTGGAGGTATACAAAAAAAAAAAAACACCTAACTAGAAAGGGAAAAGTGAACAAGAAAATCATCAAAACTAATCGACAAAGGAGACACATTAGTCGTAGTCCAAAGATACAATGTATGGTAAAAGGAGGGTACAAGGAGGCTAAAATCTCCTCCAAGGTCTTCTCCAAGTCCTTAGAGCTCCTATTATTTCTTTCCCTCCATAAGCACCAAAGAAGGCAAATAGGCGCCATTTTCCACATTGCACCAACAAGCAAGTCAAATTTTACAAATTTTAAAAACATTTTCCACCCCCTCCTTATATATTGCCGCACACCCACTCCAAATGGCCCTATTACCTCCTAGGAACACCAACTTCCCCTTAAACTGTCATATTTAGTCTCTATCACCAATCACCACAAAGCCTCACTCTTCGTAGCATAAACGCCATGGCCATTTGCTCATTAGGGCTCAATAAATTGAATTAAGTACCAAACCCCCAACCCAACTGATTTCATCGGGCTACAAACTCTCGACCAATTCACTAAATGGAATTTAAACCTTGTCGCCAATTCCACCCCATAAAACGTCTGAAGTTTTTCAATCCTATTAGCCACACCCACTGGAATAAGTAAAAGAGAATACTAAGTAGGCAAATTAAAAAGGGTGTTTTTTTATCAAAGTATACATCCCTTAGATAAATAAAGCATTTTCCATCCAGCCAGCCGGCTTCCACATTTTCAATTATGCCATTCCAAAGATGTAGCCTTGTAAGACGCACCCAAAGGCAAACCCAAGTACTTCATCAGCAAAGATACTACTCTACAGACCAAAATGCAAGTCAAACCTTCTACATCTCCCACTTCGCCAACAGTAACTATCTCTGATTTTGCCAAATTAATCTTCAACCCCAATACAACTTCAAAACATAAGAAAAGGCATCACAAATGTCGGAGTTCAGAATTTGCCTGTATCATCTACAAACAAGAAGCGGGACAATAACTATTCTTCATTATTCCTTGACCCCATTGAAAAACCAAACAAAAGTCCCTTATCCAATGTAGCCGTCATCATCCTACTCAATGCTTCCATAACAACCACAAACAATAATGTGATAACAAGTCCCCTTGTCTAGATCCACCGGAACTATTAAAGAAACCAAATGGCGAACCATTAATAAGAATGGAAAACCGCACCGTAGAAATACAATGCCCTATCCAATCCCTCCATTTCTCCCCAAATCCACATCTCTTTGGCAAATATAATAAGAACTGCCAATTAACATGATCATAAGTCTTTTCCAAGTCCAATTTACCCAACACTCATGGTTCCCCCGATCTAATCCGACTATCCAAACATTCATTAGCAAGCAAAACTGAATCCAAAATTTGTCTACCTTTGATGAATGCATTCTGGGAGTTATAATTTTTCCCAAAACCGATTTTAACCTATTCGCCAAGCCCTTGTAGATAATTTTTTAAACACCACCCACTAAACTAATAGGCCAAAAATCCTTAATGCCCACAACACCTGTTTTTTTTGGGATAAGGAGACAAATGTTGCATTAAAACTCTTCTCAAACTTTCATCGACTATGAAACTCCTTCAAAACTACCAAGATGTCTTATTTCACAACCTCCCAAGACTTCTGGAAAAAAGCCATAAAGAAACCATTAGGACCTAGAACCTTCTCACCATTCAAATCTCTTACCACCTCCCACACTTCATTCACCTCAAAATCCCTTTCCAACTAATTTCTCTCATCCGCATTAATGGAAAGAAACGAGAGGCCATCCAAGTTTGCTTGCAAAATAAATTGTTCAGCATACAACCTCTTATAGAATTGCACTACACACTCCCTTATTTCTATAGAATCAGAATTCATAGACCCATTAATAACTAAAGAGACCATTTTAAGTGATAGAACCATTTTCTGAAGAGAAAATCTCTGTATATCAAAAGACATAGACCCATTGATAACCTACGAGTCCAATGAAAAAAAAAATTGAAAATTAGCATATGAAATGAAAAGAAGTAACGGATTGAAGCATTCAAAATTTACAAGGGAAAAAATGAATAAAAAGGCAAACAGTATGAATAAAACAAAGCACAGGTGCAAAAGCAACAAAATATTTATATTTTGGAAAGATATGAAACTTCATTAGCAAGAAGACAAGTAATCTAGAATGTCATGAATACTTGGGTTATTCATAGAGATCAAAGTACCTATAGCAAAATGGTGACCACACAGATTAATACTATTAAGGAAACATTAGAAGGATGATTTAAGCACTCTGGTGATGATTGGTGCGTAATGACCCAAGAAAAAGCACTAATCACATATGCACTATAACTTTAAAAGGACTAGTCAATTTGGAGCTTCCCTACGATTTCTTATAAAGCCTAGTTTTACCTAATAACTAGGCAATGTGGGACACAGCACTCATGACTATCTTTAAAAACCACTCACTCTATGTGTGCTACTTCTCACCTTCCAACATGGTACCGGGGTGTTAGATGGATTGTAAAGCAGGTTAGTGCTAGGTAAATTAAAGAGATGAAGCATAATAAGTAGCCAATTCAAACCCATTAGAAGAAGAAAAAAAAAATTAGTTGGTATGAAGATCGAGTGTAGAAGCCATAAGTCTTACAACTCTACGAAGAATAGGTTCCAAAGACGAGCATAGCTTTTGCAGACTGTCCACTTTCAGAGCTTCAACAATTACGCTGCATGATACAATTGACTTTAAATTAAGTGAAAATGAAAATACGAATGCTAAATAAGTTGGACAAAAAGAAAAGAATGGAAAGAGGCATATTAGCATTAGCCCACACAATAAATTATAGTACATACAAAAATAAGATTTTCGCTACACAAATCTAGAATCTTACCCAATGAGTCATGAGCCATGAACTTCATTTTTATAATAAACCATTATATAGTAATGAGATGCAAAATTTATCATTTATGCAAGATATGTTAGTTGTGATATTTATAAATCTAGTTATTTTGTACACGGATTGTTAAACCTAGGTTTGCATCTATTGTGATATTTATAAATCTAGTTATTTTGTACAATGATTGTTAAACCTAGGTTTGCATCTATTTTCCAGTATCTTTATGCACATAATCATACAAACATGTATTTTCCATTAGCTTTTTGTGTTCCTACCAAATAACACATAAAAATTACACAAACATGATCAAAACGATCTTCCAAAACCAAAGAAAAGCCCCACATATCATTATGTTTAAGTTTCTCCCCTTTCAAAATTCCCATAAATCTCACAGTTCCCTCAACGACCTAAACACTTGAAGGTAGGCATATGGAATGACTACAGAAGGGTAAAAACCCCATTTGGAAGATCAAATTAGCAACTTGTTCGGATGAGAAACCTATCATAGAGAGTTTTTCTCTTGAAACGGTACCAAATTTGGGTTTTATCTGCAGCTCCTTTCGTCTATAAAGTTGGAGTGATGCATGGAATAACATGGCCATATCTGCACCTCTGGAGCGCAGATATCAGCCTTCCTTCTGATAAGGCAGCCTATTTTTCATTGTTAAGTTTCTTAAAATGCAACCCACAAGTAGTTTTTAGGGCAATTATCACCCTTCCTTTTAAAATGGCAAGCCCATACCAAGTTCTGGTGCACCCAAGTAACAACTAGAGACTATTTCATAACCAACTACCTAAAAACTTAGACACGCTAATTTTAACAATTGAACACTTCAACTGAAGTAACATTCTAGTCTTTATACAATCCACAATTAGCATTGCAATTGAAAAATTAACTAAGAAATCCCAATCAAACAAAGCAATTCAAGTCACAAATCAAATTGACATAAGAATTTACCTAGCAAGAGCGGGCCGCTTCCTCTCTGGCTGCTCATCTTCTCCTCCTCCTCCTCCCTCCAAACTCCTCTTTCCTCTACTCATAGATTTGGTCCTCTCCATAAACCTAGTCTGCATTTACACCCACACCTCCCGGATCTGCAACACACCAAAACCACAACATACTCACTAAAAACGCATAAAAATCCCAAAATTGCAACCAAACTCAGAAACCCTAACTACCACTACACACACACACAAACACAACTTTCCACCACAGATCTACAAAGCACTTAAAATTCAACTCAGATTTCGCAAATTCCTCATAATTGAACTCCAGATTTTCCATCTATTGATGAAAAACAAAATACAAAAATTACTGAAAGACAGATTGATTCCCCAAAAAGAAAAACAAAGCAGAAAAACTTGCTGGGGGATTCCTTCTTTTTAGACTTTTCTTAGAGCAAGAAAGCGAGGGAAAACCTGTGAGAAAAATAGGAGTGTTTGGGGAGCGAGAAAATCGAAAGCAAGGTGATACCGTTTGAAGTCTTAAAGACTTCTTTTGTATTCGAGTCTATACTGGCGACTCTCGGATCAACTGTGGTACAATCAGCTGCGTCTCAGACCACTGTAGTCCACATTCTTCAGTCAACGGGATCCGCTCACAAAGACGACCTCTTTGTTTCACTCTATGATTTCTTGCGCTCTTTGAAAAAGGAAAGTGAGACCAGCTGTTCTGTGTAGCACTGGATGGACTCTCGTAGATCTATTACCCGTATTGGTCGTTGCTTTAGGATCGTCCGAAGGACAAGCGAGCGTGAAATCCTGGACGTTGCACTTGCCACGTCACTCGGAAATATATAATGGTTTCACTGACGTCACTTCCTTTTTTAGGCTGACGCCAGTTTCTGTTTTTTGTTCCGAATTTTATTGCCCTTTTGGCCACAGACACTTTCTCTTATCATGATTAATTGATATTAATCCTAATTATTGTTACTATCATTATTACGTTGATACTCATCTATAATCATAAAAGGATCATATTCCAATCTCATAGAAACTATTCCTTCTAAGACAGAAATTTCTTTTAAACTGGTTTGGAGGAAATTTCATTCAACTCAGTTTAATAAGTGTCAAATGTCATCTCTCATATATTTTCTTTAATATTTTAACAGTCATTTATTGTCATTTCACTAATCTAAGAACCCAAACATGTTGAATGACACTTATCACTTATTAGAGTAGGTTGAAAAAAATTTACTCCAAACCTATTTGAAGGAAATTTGTGTCCTTCATTTTATAGTATAAATTTAAATTTGGTGTATTTAATAATGTACACGTGAGATTATGTACACTGTTAACTACCCTCAAAGGGTCGTAACTCAATAACTGGGAATCACGTATCATGAAATGAAACTCAATAGTTCGAATCATCTTCTCTATTGTCCTCTCCTTACTTGGAAACGTCCAAAAAAAAAAAAAAAAGTACATGGGTAAATACATCTGCTTTAAATTTTGAACGTAAAATAAATAATTTAGATAATATAGAGAATCCTTATGGATTCCAATCATTGTTTGTTAACTATAAAGGAGTGAATAATGTCATAAATTGAATGTACGATCATACCAAAGATCATTAATACACAAATATAGATAAAAAAAAATAAAAAGTAGATAAAAACATAAATCAATTCTATGCCTCTCAATTGCAATAAGTTTAGTTTTAGAAGGATTATTTTACTGGGTTTAAATGAAACAAGTTTATTTTTTCAAAACTAAATAAAAAAAAGTGGGAAAAATAATGATCAGATAATTATGATCAAGCGGCCAGGAATCTCCAAGCATACTAATAAATTTGGTGTATTTGACTCAGACGGAGAGATGATAAACACTCCCTACCCACCAAACATAGTTTACATTTAAGGATAAGATAAGAACGAACTCTTGTCCACTTTTTTCCACCCTTTTTGTGTTGCCGCAAAAGAGGTGGAGCAGCAAACAATGAAAACGACACATAATTGTTAAGAATAAATAAAAGAAGAGAAGCAGACAAAAAGCAACAAATATTAAAAGCACATGGGAAAACTACTTGGCCTGCAAAATATCTTGGCTTTAGAGTTACTAAAACAAGAGAAAAATATAAGTAGTTTTTACATGTACTCATTTATTTTGGAAGATAGAGAAATATTAGTTTTTTTTAAAAAAAGATTTTTAGGTTTTTTAAGATCATATTATATCGGACAATCTGTTATACGCCCCAGACAAGATTGGGCAATTGGGATTTGATTGCTCTTTGAACCAATTAAGTGATTAACTACCCATCTCTTTCTAAAAAATCTTAGCCGCCAGAGAATCATTATAGGATGAGGGAAGAAACAAACCCAACTTTTCAAACTCTTTCATTTTGGGTGATGTTAAACATCACGCCTGGCCTGATGAAAGCTGGGGTGATTTGATATTTTAAAATAATAAAACATAATATTTTATTATTATAATTATTAAAAAAAAAAATTAAGAAGAAACCTAGCGTGCATGAGCAGTTATGCTCGCCGGCGTTCTTCGTATCACGGCCCTTTCATTTTTGATTAATAATATAGTGGTGAGTCTACTTTTGCTAAGTCTCTAGCAGTTTTTATTTGTTTTCTCTTTATATTTTCTGTGAATAGCGATTTATGGGGTGAAGTTTTTTTTTTTTTTTTTTTTAGGTTTCAATTTTCTTTATTCATTTTCTAAGGGTTTGTTTATATAAAACCTTAAGAGTAACGGTCTTAGATTTCTGGTCTGTCTTTTTTGTTTTCTCTTTGGTTCTTTATGGGAGTAAATCATTGACCGATGGCGGAGAAATTATCAAGCATATGGAAGAATTGTCACTGGTAGAAGCAACAAAGGAGATCGCATTTGGGAATGCACTTGTAGTGAAAATAGAAAAGCCAGAAAATCACTATCTATTTGAGAAAGTTGTGTTAGACCAAGCAGCAGCGAGAGACTTGATTCACCTGAATATGCTGCAAATTTGGAAACTGATTGGAACGATGACATTCAAAGAGTTAAATAACGAATAAATCAAATTTGAATAGAATAAATTTCTCATTGTATTTATAATATTATTTTGTTATAGAAACATGCACTATTTTTATGAAATGAATAAAGAAAAAGCATTATTATTAAAAAGATTGGACAATGGTCAACATTCGTCCATGCACCCTAACTAACAATGAATAACGAACAACCAGAACAGGGCCATGAGCCTCAAGACAAACCCTTGGGTGAATAGTCGCCCCACGAATGATGAAGAATGCCTATGATCTCTCCGAGAAGTTGATGAGTTGGGTGACCCAATCTGGTAGCCCAAAATCGGTTATGCTATCACATGACAGCCATGGGAGAGATAAGACACTAGTTTGGTGCCTCTCTTAATTGACAAAGAATAAGTCAACTTGAAAAGGAGGTTCAAGCTTGGTCAAGGACCTCCTTTGACTTCATTTAACTTAATCAACACTCTTAAGCCTTACCTTAAAACTGATCTCCATGTCATTTGTAGTAATAAATTCTCATATATTGTCTAAAATTATTTGTACTAATTAATTCTCATGTGAAGCCTTTATTGTTGGGGTTTTTTCTTGGTGCTTGGCTTGAATTTGGTGCCTTGTCCTCCCATTTTTGTATGGTAATTTGTGATAGCGTAACTGACTTCAAATGCCAAGATTGGATCGTCAAACTTGTTGGTTCCTTTGGGGATCAAAGTTCTTTCTCATTGCTTGCTTAGCAGCTGCGCACCCTATGGCTCATTACGGGGGCTTATGGCATTGTTCTGGTTGTTTGTCCTTCATCGTAGAATAGGAGTACATGGTCATTCATTAGCTAATTAATACAATTTAGTATAGGTTCATGATCGTATGTTGACCAATTGCCTAATATAACTTGATCTAGGGTACATGGCCAATTACCCAATTCTAATCTTGGATACATGATCAATTCATCAATGCAATCTAATATAGGGTACATGACCGCATGCTAGTCAATTGCCCAAATTAATATAGGGGTACATGGTCATGTGTTTGGCCAATTGCCTAGTGTATTCTAGGGTTCATGATTAATTGCCCAATTTATTTTGATTTGGTGTACATGGCTTCATATTGGCTGATTGCCTAAAATAATGTTCGCGATATATTGTTGGTAATAATATTTTTTGAGTCTAATTCGTAGGTTGCTTTAATCATAATAGATTACTTGCATCACGGGTTTTCCATTAATATCACTTTAATTGGATTGCCTGGCAAGATCATGGTTATTCAACGGCTCCTCAATGGTGTGGCATCGATCGAGTGGTGTAGCTCCTTAATGTTCTTTTATACACAAGCTTTGGAAGAGCAGTGACTTTTTTTTTTCTTTTTTTTTCTTTTCTTTTCTAATTGAATGAAGGAGAAGGCTACATGTAGGGTCTTTTCCATCTCTGATCCTAATGAAAGAGAGAAAGGAGGACCCTAAGGGAATTTGTCAAGTAGATACGATCGACTGATAATTTGTCACATTTATTCACTAAAACACTCCTAAACAACTAGTTTCATATATTGCAATCTCTCTTTCTTATCTTACCATTTTCTTTGATTTCCCAACAAAACTATCAATTATTATAGATCCTTATAAATAAAAATTATTGATGGTTATAAATCCTTAACAAAAAGAAGCCCCGCCACTCTACACGGGGCCCATAAAAGAGAAGAACATAGAATAGCTTTCAATTACTATAACTCAGAATTTTGTAAACTCCTTAATTTGGCAAAACTCTTCAAGTCTTGTGTGAAGTTTGACAAGTAGTTGGCTGCAGAGCTCAGGAGATGTGCAGGGGCCGCACATGAGATATATGACATTGCCCAAGGGCCTCGTGTAGACACCATCTTCACGGAGTTTCTGAAGAAGAGAGCTCGCATATAGCGATCCATACCTGTAAAAAGACACCTGCTTAGAGCAAAACTTCTTGAACGAGGGAAAAAACATTAAACTATAGAGATGCAGGGACTCTGAACCAGAAAACAAGGCAGTAGTGCAATCCATATGGTGGAAGATCAAGTCACAAAGAAAAGAAAACCAGATCAAAGGCAGGTGTTTGTTACAATAGGAATAGGGCAATGCCTCTCTTGGCCAGTTGGCCTTAGCTAAAATCAACTGTAGCATGTCTTGGAAATTCTTTCTTTCTTTCCTAATTTTGTTTTTTAGAGGGATATGGCATAATCTGTTCAAGACACACAAGCTCAAATTTTTGTACTTGCCTGATCTGGATAACCCTACTAATGAGTTCAGGGTTACCATGAATCATGAAGAACCACTGTGTACTGCCTATATGATTGCAAAATAAGAAGTTGCACAAGTACAGGATGCTTCAAGAAAGAGTTTCTAAGGACATAACTTTCATATTGAAACATTCTAGCTTACAAGTTGGGAAGTGTTAAAGAATGCATGCGGAGCTACAATGACAGTTAATAGAAGATGACACTTAAAAATAGTTCAGAGAAGCTGATCAGACAATACCCAGCATTACGGCCCTCTGCTCGGAGTTCCAAGGCACAAAGAGTTCCCAACGCAACCACTCTTTGAACTACAGGAATTGATGAAATCTGTCGCACCAAGTCTTCATCCCATAACTGCAAGTATTTGAAAAAATAAATTCGATTTGTGGTTCCCATAAGTAAAAATTATTTTAGCATGATCACTACTAGGCGAAATTGTTGTAATGAAGCTGAACAGAAACAGCAGCCTCCATAAGTTTGTCTATTTTAGGGGCTAACAAGGGCTACAAGAATTAATTCATAGCTTCTCTACATGTAATTGAAGCTGGGGATATTTATATGTATATACCAAAAAGCGCAGGGGTGCAACTCAAGTACACAGAACGTATACAAGAAAACGCCTAAGAAGAAGAAGTTAAAAGAACAAGAAAATCGGGAAAGTTGATCACTAACAGAGCTAAATAAGCAGCTGTCCAAGTGAACAGGGAGAGAAAAAAAAAAAAAAAAGACTTAAGCTCCTCCAAAGACCTCTCAAAATCCTCAAAACATCTCGCATTTCTCTCTCTCCACAAACACCACAAAAGGCAAAGAGGGAACATCTTCCACACCGTAGCATTCTGTGAACGACTTCCCGTCCACCAACAGGCAAAAAGATCTGCCACCCTATTAGGCATAACCCAATTCAATCCAAAACGGCTGAAAATAGCATACCATAGTGCCCTGGCGACCTCATAGTGGAAAAAGAGATGATCAACTGTCTCCACATGTCTCTTTCAAGTTCAAATAGTTAAAACATCTATCAGAACGTAATTGCAAGTAAAATTAAGGTAGATTTATATACTAAAAATGAGGTTGTACCATTTCTTTTACTCTCATAGGAACTAGCAAGGGAAAAGAAACTATCTGGGGAAAAACAATTAACCCCTCCAAGTATACACGCTTTTTCGATCTTGCCTCCAATGTTTAAAAAGTGGAAATGAGACCATCCGTTAGCCATTTCCGTCTTCTCTAACGGAAAATGACTCAAATATGTCGCACATGGGTTTTTAGTGGATGAAAAGTCCAAAATGCCCCCATTTCTCCTTTTAAAAAACAACCAAAAAACAAAACAAAATAAAAAATGGGGTTGGCTGTAGTCACCCACATTGGGCATCTGGGGGTAGCCATTCACCCCTATTTTGGATGTTTTATCCACTAAAAAACCCACATGCAACACACATGAGTCATTTTCCGTCATAGAAGATGAAATTGGCTAACGAATGGACAACATTGCAAAATTCAGAACCTTCAGGAAGGGGGGGTTTAAAAAGAATAAAGATCGAAAAAGAGCGTATACTTGGAAGGGGTTAATGCATTTTTTTCCAAACTATATTAAGGAAGCTTTTTTTTTTTTTTTTTTAATTTGCAAACTGAATATTTAATCATGGAAACTGAAAGCTTTGAACCTTTGAACACAACCAGAACAGAATTGAACTATAATCTTTCCCTGCTCCCCTTATTTGGGGGGGGAAGGATATATCATTTGGTCCAAAGACCATTGGCGCCTTTTTTTTTTTTTCATTTAATTTTATGAATCATTGGCTTGAATGTTTATCGTAAAGCATATAAGGTTGAGCCCCTTACTACTACTCAGAACAGTGATCATTTATTATATATATTAAAAAATGAGGGCCTGAAGCACCCCATTAGTAAATTTGTAATGTTGATGCTAATGGAAGATTTGTAATATCTAAGAACCCAAAAAATAATGATAATGATAATCAACATACCTCCCTAAGCGACCTTCCTTCAGAAGCGATGTTAAGATTTGTCTGAGGATCTTTAAACCATTCTATGGATTTAACAGCTGCTGTGCACCCTATAGCATGTCCAGAGTATGAGTGTCCATGCAAAAGGGCCTTGAGCTGTAACAGAATGAAGAGAACTTCAGCTCATTATTTATCATTTAAATAGTTTCAGAGATCTGTTTAGAACAAAAGTATACACAACTAGGGAGAACACAGATTCTAAGACAGATGGTGTCAGGAATTTTCAGAGTACAAAGACAACAAATACGTCAACTGAAAGCTATAAAGAGCAGAAATGGGAAAAGCAAAAGACAGAAACCTAAAAAAAAAACAGACATTCATTAATTAAAAATTTTGATCTTTTTATGATTATAGCGTTATTATGCACTTATTAAATTAATATATGTTTTCAGGGAAAGAGAGAGAAAAAGAAAAACTCAGTGGAGATATGTTACAAAACAGAAAAAGTAAAGCTCTGGAGTTTTTTTTTTTTTTTTTAGCAATTTAAATATTATTAAAAAGTGCAAAATGCGCAACTTAGGTACACAAGAAATATATAAGAAATACACCTAGCTAGAAAAAGAAAAAAGATCCAGAAAATCATAAAAACTAAGCAAATTAAGACAATCTAAAACAACTATCTAGTGGTAAAGAGAATTGAAAACGAAAGGCTTTAGTTCCACTACTGTCCTCTTGCAGTATTCAAAACTTTTATTATTTATTTCCCTCTAAAGAAATCACAAAAGGAAAAACTAAACCATCATCCACTCTACTACACTCCGAGGATTGCCACACAACCCTTTCCAACAAGCGAAAAGGACTACCACTTGTTCAGGCATAACCCAAGCTAACCCAACACCACTAAAAATAGCACTCTTTAAGGCACTAGCAATCTCACTTTGGAGTAGAAGATGATCCACAGATTCCTTGCTCCCTTTACACATACAACACCAATCATCCATAATGACTTTGCTTACTTAGGTTAGTCATGGTGGGGATCTTCTCTAGGGAGGCCAACCAAGCAAAAATCATGGGGACTTATGCTGCTAAATACTCTTCCAAAGGGTGCTAAGTTAACATTTAATAATCCTATAAACGTATTTTAAACCTCTATTTAACTACCAATATTCATCTAAAATATACGCAGACTACCTCAAAGTTTGGTTTACTTGAATGCAGTAAGTTAAAATGAACAGATTTATACCATGTCACCAAATTATTGAAAGCATAATTTTGCTTTGACAGCCAAAATAGGACCTCTCTATGTTAGGTAATAATGTATCAAAAAATACTCGGACAAAAAAAAAATGGGCAGATTCACCAAGAAAAGGGACTTTATAAAGTAAGAATACACCAACAAAATATCTCTATCTGACTAGGACTTTACAGCATACAAACCGATCCTAAACCCTAAAGTTTCCTAGCATTGCTATTACCAGTCCCTGTCAGTCCTATTACAATATTTTGACTCTAGGGTGAAATGCATACAAAAACATCAAAGGCAACAAATGTGGCAGCCAAAACCATACCACCAGAAGCCATTATCTCAAATTCCTACATAATATTGTCTTCCATAAGAAACCCCCTAACTGACACATGAAATTAAAAAAGAAACAAAAGAAAAGCCAGCACAATAAATTACCTTTGAGTCTCCAATAAAGGAGGTAAATACAGCATTGGTTGCCAATGTGGCAGACAAGGGTATAGTCCCACCAGTCATCAGCTTCCCAAAGCAGGCTATATCTGGTACACAACAAAGTAGGTCTGCTGCAGTCTGCCAGAAGAAAAACAATTTTTCGGATCAAGTGATCCAAGGAAAAAAAGAATTAAATGTCACTAAAGGGCAACCAACCTCGGTTCCCAGACGCCAGAAACCTGTAAAAACCTCATCAAAGATAACTGGAATTCTTTTACTTCGGCACTCATTAACAAGTACCCGCTGGAAAAGTGGATCAACCATATGCATTCCCCCAGCAGCTAGAATAACTATATAACAATCAGAACCATTGAATGAGAAAATTGCAGAGTTTCCAGGAAAGAGCACGCACGTCAGCAGAAAATAGGCATATGATAGTACATGATCTCATCCAGATCAGAAATACCAATACTGAACACATTGTATGAGTGCACGGTCCAGAGTACAGGTCTAACATTCATTGATACCAATATAGCAAAAAGTGTGCTACTAAAGATTCATTAATGCCAAGAAAGTCCCTAAATATGGTTATACCAAAAAATCGCATTTGCAATCAGGAGATGAAAAATCAGAGAAGCCAATGCAATGGAAAAGTCTTGGAAATTTGGAAAATTCATATAAAATTGAGTGTGGGAAAAGGTTATTCTCAATGAATTAGTCAAAGTTTTGAAGAAAAAAAGTTGCCAACAAATCAGAAATTATTGCAACATGTGCAATATTCAACATTAATTAGCGAACTATTGAATTTATAAGAATAAGTATCTAAATCGATAAGCTTAATGAAATTCTTATTTGGATTGTTTTAAAAATATCATATATTTTCTCCTAGAATTCAAATCCGGGATCCAACACAGAATTCAACCAGGCAAGAAGTGCTTATAGTTTCCTTCAATTCACTTGCATTTTCTTCCAATAACCAAAGAAATGTAATAAGTTAGAAGCTCAGTAAGCCCATCATCTAGAGTAAGACTTTTCCGAGGTGAAACCAACAAAGGAGGCCCAGAAGGGCCAAAAGCCTCCAAAGCTGCATTTGATAGAATGAAATGCAGAAGATGACATCAACTCAGAAATGGGGCTCATTAGATCCTTTTTCACGTTATGAAGCATCAAGTTTCCAAATATAGAATGAACTTCATTCAAAAGTTACTTTCAGTTTCCAAATGTATAAGACACTAAAATGAAAATGTGCCATAGACAAATGGAAGAAATTGAAAAAGAATAACAATATAACTTATCTTACCTGGTTCCAAAATCAGTGCTCCTATATGTTTAAACCCTCCTGATCCTGAATATTGCGATAATTGTTGTGATATATAAGATGAATAAATTTCAGCTAGATCTGAATTGTCCCTTATCCTATGAAAAATTTCATTGCGCGAACTGAAGGCTGTAAAAAATGTCAAATAAAGTTAAGAAGGTACCTAAATGACAATGAACAATAACAGTAGACATAAATAAAAATAAATAAATAAATAAAATTTTAAAGTTTACCTATATTTTCAAGCTTTGGGTTCCCAAAACACAACCCTTCAGGCAAGGAAAGATTCCATACACCGTTGCACATGTAGACTGTAGGAGGATCCAGAAAAAGACCTCTTCCAGTGTACCTGTGAAAATCCATAAATCATTTTTTTTATTTTTTTATTTTTTTTATGAATAATAATTTATTGAAAAGAAAAGGCAAATTCCTCATACACGAAAAGTATAAAAAGAGAAACAACAATCTTAAAGGTGTCTAGAATCTAAAAGGTTAACAAGATCTAAAAATATTCGAAGAGGAGAAATTTTGAACACAGGTTACAGACCAATCCAAGAAATATCTCAAAAAAGATGATTTTAAACACACATTAGACTCGTAGTCCTCAAATAGATGTAAGTTCCTTTCTCTCAAAATGCTCCACGTTAAGAACACTAGAAAAACTTTCTAGATAGCCTCCTTGGGATGTCCCAGCCTTTGAGTCCTCCAACAATGTAATAGTGATGAGAAATGGCAATCAGGGGATCCCTTTTTGTAGGTATAAGCGGAGACAACAGGAACTGTAACACCTCCACAAACCTGTACCAACCCCATTTTTTCTTGCCCTCCCCCACTGCCATTGAACTCTTCAATGGCCATATACCTCCCGTGGGTATTACAACAGCGTTGACCCAAGACTACATTCTGACCATTCCAGAGTTTTTGCATGAAGCCTGCATTTTCTAGTCTAGCCACTGCACCGACAGTCAAGAGCAACCAAAAAACTCCATCTCTTCCCAAAAAAAATCAATCGAAGATACCCTTTCCCTCTTTTCAATATGTGTAGCCTAAAAGAATTACCCCCGGCTCAAGAATGAATTCAAAGGATTTCGATTCTACAAAGAAAAACTTCCCCATAGGCCTTTAAACCACTAACGAAGACCACAAGATGCAAAACTTGCAGCAAGCTCCTCAGACAACGTCGAGAACATCTTCCCAGATAACCATGAAACCACCCAAATCCTAGCAAAGCTAAAGAACAAAGAGAACCAGTACACCAATGACAAGAAATGGTGGGAAGCACCTGCACGCACCGCCACTAGAGAGAGAGAGAGAGAGAGAGAGAGAGAGAGCAATGAGCTAACTGAATTTTAAGCATTATCATAAATCAATTGTTATAAAGGTTCGATGATTAATAGCTTGTTTTTCACAGACACGTGCGTATTCTTGGAGAAGAAGAGGAAACTATTTTCTTATGAAAAATACA
Organism: Corylus avellana; assembly: GCF_965113065.1. Taxonomy (NCBI): domain Eukaryota; kingdom Viridiplantae; phylum Streptophyta; class Magnoliopsida; order Fagales; family Betulaceae; genus Corylus; species Corylus avellana. The sequence goes on from NC_142498.1 coordinate 16,003,598, forward strand.
CACAAGCTATATGAAACCTAATTGCTTCAATGTTTTAATTTTCTTTTGTACAACAAATGCATGAGCTATTCCAGTGTCAGCCCACATCATCTAAAGCCTTACATACACATTATAAGGAACCATGAAAAACTAGAGGCATAATACCATTTATTAACCAAGACAAACTCCAAAATTCAAAGTATATAAAAGAAATAAATTTGGAGTGTTTCCACACATGCTTTTGTCACAAACTGTTCATACCATGGCTGCTGGAGGAAGCCTGTATAAGCCGATGGTGCTTGTGCTTCCATAGCACCTAAAGTATCACCATGATAAGATCCTCTAAGAGCTAAAACCTGAAATAAACCTGCCTGAGTTACCAGCATTCTATTTGAATATTAAGAGAAAATTCACCCTTTAACAGTCAGAAAATAACAAAAAAACAAAAGCCCTATTTATCAAAAAATATATATACAAAAAAATAATAATTTTATCATAAAATATGTACACTATCAGTAGGCAAGGAGAAAAGGATTAGTGAGGCCCACCATGAGCTCAACACTTCTTCCAGCTGTGTTATCCTCAGAAAGGATTCCATGATCAAAGGAAAATTTACGAAATGCCATCTTGAGAGCAATTTCAATGGCCGTAGATCCATTATCTGAAAAATATGCTCGGGTAGCCCAACCTGCATACAGAGCAACCTTAGCATTATCCATATGCAGCAATCACATAAGTAATAAAATATAATAGAAGAAAAGATGAGAAAATAAATGAGAAAAACAATCTCTTCTTAATATATGACCACTCCTTGGATCCCTTCGTACCATCAGTATTATCCTTGGCTGACCCTAAAACTAAATACGAAGACTATCATTTACTCAATTATGGATTCAACTTATCACATGAGACAGACTTATCAAAAAAAAAAAACAAAAAAAAACTTATCGCATGAGACAGCCCAAACTTCCGGAAATTTCTATCAAAAACACCTGAAGCAATAATTTCAACAAAAAAAATTCTAATACATAGATGGGAAAAAAGAAAGAAAAAAATACAAACCTTTCCCCACACCTTCAAGCAAAAGCTCTGCACATTTTAAGACTGGCTCATAAACATTCTCAGGAAACATCACATGCCCAAATCTTGCGGCAGCATAACCCAAGTCTCTAGCAAGCTCAGTCTGAAGCCCCCTAAAAAACACCACATTAAATACTTCAGAAATGCTATCAATGAAGAAGATGAATTACAATAACTCTATGCTTAGACCACACTTTGAGTAAATAATTATGGGGAAATTATGTGAGCACACAGACCGCATGGTTTAGATCCCCTTTAAGGAGAAATATTCCGACATATGGGGTACACAATGAAGAAAAGAAAAGGCTTAGAAACTACTCATGAGAACGACCTGTAAAGTAGCATCAGGTCCTTGAGTCCACCAACTGGCACATGCATCAAACTGTTGAGTTATGAATCCATTATTCTGATCCTACAATGGAAATTGAACATAGTTTGGCATATTACTTTTGCGGCATGAAATGATAAAGAGAGACAAAGATACAAGGTTAGAAACAAGCACACTGAAAAAAATAAAGGAAGCAAAAAAAGGCAAAACAAAAAAGAAGAAATATAATTAAAAAAGAGGGGAGGGGGGAAAATCAAACTATTGACCATTGCTATGACACGAACCTTGAAGATCGCAAAATTCTCACCATATCGTGAATCAATCACCGTAACAGCTCCTTCGGGTACAAGTTTGTGCTGAGTGAATGGCCACCAGAAAATCTCTCCCGCCTTCTTTGGCATGTCATGCAATCTCTTAATTCTCTCTGAATAAGCTGATAACATTTTTTCCTTCAGAGAATCAAATACACCACAGGAGTCATCAAACCATTCCATTAGGTCATTTGATAAATCTTCTGGAATTGGTGGCAGCACATGGACAGGCACCCTAAAAAGAACAAATGATCATAGATGAATATACATATAAACCACTGCTACTACATGAGAAAAATTAAAAATTATTAGATGGCAAAGCACATGATTACGTTAAAGAGAGAAAATCAAAATACACAATTTGTGATGAGCGTATTATAGTTTGCTTATAATTTCTTAGAATCATACAGTGTACAAAAATAAATTAATAAGAGAAAAGTTACCTATTTCGCAGATAAGACAATAATGGCACCTCATTTACAAGACCATGATCCTCAAAAACAACAGCAACAACATCGTAACCTCGAAGTTTCAAACTCTCATAAGCTGAAATGGTTCCAGAAATACCACCAAGCCGCCCATCTCCAACAAGAATAGCAGGTAAACGCAAAGGCCTGCCCATACATGTAACAAAGACCTGAATTAACAGTTTACATAATAAAGAAAATGTTCTACCTGCATAGAGCCTTTGTGCAACACCTGAGTAAATTAAAGGCTAAAAGAAAGATAAGATATTAAGAAAGCTGAAGGTTTTGTTGACAAGGTTAGGTCTTGGTGGGGGTCTTATTCGGTTGAGGGTTTACCTAGTTTTGTGCTAGCTAAGAAATTGAAATCCCTTAAATTGGATTTGAAAAAGTGGAATGAGGAGGTGTTTGGGGACATTGGGAGGAAGAAAAAAGAGTTGTTGGGAGGTATTCAGGAGTTGGATGAGTTGGCAGAGGTAAGAGGCTTAGCCCAGGAGGAGAAGGCCCGAAAGGCGGATATGGTGAAAGATCTGGCGAACACCTTGTTGTGTGAATAAATTCATTGGCGCCAAAAATCGAAAGCTTTGTGGCTCAAGGAGGGGGACCGCAATACTCGTTTCTTTCATAAAATGGCTAACTCTCATCGCAAGTATAATCGTGTGAAAGTGCTTCGTATTAATGACGTTTTATCCGATGATCCGGCTGAGGTAAAAGATCACACTGTGAGGTATTATCAAAGCTTATACTCGGAACAAAGCACGTGGCGACCTAGAATGGACAACCAGCCTTTTTTGTCCATTGATGAGGAGGATAAAAGGTGGTTAGAAAGAGATTTTGAGGAAAAGGAAGTTTGGGAGGTGGTTAAAGGTATGGATGGTGATAAGGCTCCGGGTCCGGATGGCTTCTCCATGGCTTTCTTTCAAGCTTGTTGGGGTGTTGTTAAGAATGATGTTATGGCTGTTTTTGCCGAGTTCCATCGTAGACGACAGCTGGTGAAAAGCTTGAATGCAACTTTTATTTCCTTGATCCCAAAAAAGGCGGAAACGGTGGAGATGAAGGACTTTCGGCCCATTAGCTTGGTGGGAGGGGTGTACAAAATTGTATCTAAGGTTCTTGCCAACAGGATGAGAACTGTGTTGGGTAAGATCATATCCTACTCTCAAAATGCTTTTATTGGGGGTCGTCAAATCCTAGATTCGGTTCTTATTGCAAATGAATATGTGGGTAGTTGCATGAAGTTAGGGGTGCCAGGTGTTCTTTGCAAATTAGATTTGGAGAAGGCCTACGACCATGTTAATTGGGACTTTGTGTTGTATTTGCTGCATAGGTGTGGTTTGGGCGAGAGGTGGAGGGCTTGGATAGAGTGGTGTATTACGTCGGTAAGATTTTTCATTCTTGTGAATGGTTCTCCAAAAGGCTTCTTTAATAGCTCGAGGGGAATTCGGCAAGTGGACCCGCTTTCTCCGTTACTTTTTGCGCTTGTTATGGAGGCATTGAGTAAGATGGTGAATGCGACGGTTGACCTAGGCTTTTTGACTGGCTTCTCAGTGGGAAATAGGGTATTATTGGAGTTGGTGGTCTCTCACTCTTTATTTGCTGATGACACCTTGATTTTTTGTGAAGCTTCGATTGAGTAAATCCGGTATGTGCGGCTCATTCTTTTATGTTTTGAAGCTGTTTCGGGTTTGAGAGTGAATCTTGGAAAGTCTAAAATTGTGGCTATTGGGGAGGTGGAGAACATTGGGGGTTTAGCTGATATCTTTGGGTGTAGTGTTGCCGATTTGCCTATGAAGTATTTGGGTCTCCCTCTTGGGGCGGCGCATAAGGATACAGCTATGTGGAATGATGTGATCGAAAAGATGGAGCGTCAAATGGTAGGTTGGAAGAGAATGTAACTCTCTAAAGGAGGTCGTTTAACTCTTATTAAGAGTACGCTCTCTAATCTACCGACTTACTTTTTGTCTCTATTTCCGATCCCTATGAGTGTAGCTAAAAGATTTGAGAAAGTTCAAAGAGATTTCTTATGGGGAGGGATGGGAGACGAGCCTAAGATGCATCTTATAAATTGGAATCAAGTTTGTCGTCCCCTTCGGTACGGCGGGCTTGGCATTCGAAAGTTGCATCAGTTTAATCAAGCTCTCCTAGGTAAATGGCTTTGGAGATGCGAATGAGAGTGAGGCTTTGTGGTATAAGGTTATCAAATCTAAGTATGAAGATCAGGATGGTGGGTGGTGCACAAAGAAGGTCTCGGGTTCCCATGGTGTGGGCTTATGGAAGCACATTCGTCAAGGTTGGGATTTTTTTGCCAAAGGCATCCGTTTTGAGGTGGAGGTGGGTTCGAAAGTTCGTTTTTGGCATGATATTTGGTGTGGGGATTCCTCTTTGAAGCATGCTTTCCCGTCCTTGTTCAACATCGCCAGACATAAAGAAGCTTGGGTGAAGGATAACTTCATGTGGAGGAGTGGGGTGGTCGAGTGGAATGTCATTTTTGTGCGGCCCGTACAGGACTGGGAGATGGATTTGATTTCTTCTTTCCTGGACCGGTTGTACTCTTGCAAGATATCCACAGGTTCTATGGATCGTATTCGTTGGTCATCGTCTAAGAAAGGCAAGTTCGAGGTTAAGTCACTTTTCAAGGCCTTGTCTAATTTAGATCATGAGGTGTTTCCTTGGAAGAGCATTTGGCGTACTAAGGTGCCTTTGCGAGTGGCTTTTTTCGGGTGGACCGCGGCCTTAGGCAAGATTTTGACTCACGACACCCTGCGGAAGAGGAACCTAGTGATAGTGGAGTGGTGTTGTATGTGCAAGAAGAAGGGAGAGTCAATCGATCATCTTCTTCTCCATTGTGAGACCGCGAGCATTCTTTGGCATACTATTTTTGATCGGTTTGGGTTGCATTGGGTCATGCCTTGCAAGGTGAGGGGCTTGTTTGATTGTTGGCGGTCGGAAGGACGTTCCCGAACCGCGGTAGTGTGGAAGATGATCCCTCTGTGTCTCATGTGGTGTATTTGGAATGAAAGAAATGCTAGATGCTTTGAGAACTCCATTAGGACCATAGAAGAATTGACTCATTTCTTCTTCTTTACTTTGTATTCCTGGACGGCCGCTTGGCTTGCTCCTATAGGGATTAGTTTCTCTGATTTCTTTTTTCATTTTTCTCCCTCTTAGGCGCTCTCTTTTATACTTCTCGTGTATGTGGGTTGCGCTTTTTATATCATTATTACTTATCAAAAAAAAAAGAATAATAAAATAAAATTTTAATAAAAGATATGTCTCATCAAGTTGAAATTACACATGGTTAGACCCAAAGATGTCGAATCAATTAGGTTTGGAAGTTAGGCTTGAAAAATTAGAAAATTTCTAGAACCAGAATGTCCCATTCAAACGGAAGGTAGCCCTATTCAAACAAGACACGGTACCACGTGTTAGATAGCGGCAAGCACAAGAAAACGAATGACAAAGATCAAATCTAAGTTATCCGCATTCGTACAGAAGAATGTGTAGTTTGAACGAAACATCTCCTTGTGTTAACCCATGATCGAGTGGCAGGTGAATATTGACGGCCACAATTTCGTCACATGCGGAAAAGATTGATTTGATGCCCAATTTAATGTCGATTGTCAAATGCCATTCAAACGGGTTAAACGTGCCATTTGAACGGAACAACAACTCCACGTGTCAAATTTTGCATGAAACAACGTGACGTTAACTCGACGCAAATTTATTGCATCTGACACAACACCGTTCAAACAGGAAAATATCTCCACGTGTCTAAGTTTCTATGGTGCGACATAGTCGGTGCTGTTCGAAAGGGATATGTTCCATTTGAACGCCAGTGTACAGTAGGCGCAAAAATCTCTACTTAAACACCTGAGCTGAGGAGATAAAATCCATTCTCTCTTTCAGTTCGTCCAAAGCCTTGCTGGAGGTCTAGTTTTTGATTGTTAGAAGAGAGTTTTAGTGAGAGAGAAGAAGGTTTTAGAGAGAGAAAGTTGTGACAGAAGAAAGGAGAAGCTTGGAGAAGATCTTGAAGGTATAATTTTCTTACACTCCGTTTCCTCGCATTTCTCATTTTCATTCATGAATTGTATTTTTTTGATAAGTAAAAGTCAATCTTATTGAAAGTGTAAAGGCACCCCAAAGTACACCGGGAGTATACAATGGGATCACCTAACTAGAAAGGGAAAAGCGAACAAGAAAGTCATCGTAACTAATCGACACCGGGAAGACATACGCCACAGTCCAAAGGCATAAAGTATGGAAGCAATTGCTGGTTAATGAAGTTGAGAAAGCTTGATAAACTTGCATTAAGATTTTTTTGAACCTAAAGTTATATGCTTTGGGAATATTTGATGTTTAGGGTTTGTTTGATGTTGTATTGGAAGTTGTGTTGAATTCTTGTGGTTGTTGTGTTGATCAAATGAAAATATTGGGTTGTGGTTAGGGTATTTGAGTTATGATTTGGAGAAGGTGAGAAAAGTACGGAAAACTAAGGTTTTCATAAAAAGGCAAGGATTTTAACATAAAAGTTGTTGTTTTGAGATGCAAGTTTGGTTGTATAGGCGTAGGTGGAGTAAATGAAGGATTTGGAAGTGTTAGAAATCGGTTTGAGTAGGTTTTTCAAGTTGAGGTGCAGAGAACCCCGGTCAAACGAGGTAGAAGCAGAGATCCCCATTTGAACGAGCTAATTCTAGAAGTAGAGATCCCCGTTTGAATGAGCTAATTCTAGAAGTAGAGATCCCCGTTTGAATGAGCTAATTCTAGAGAGCCCTGTTCACAACTGCGTTTACAGTCCACTCAAATGGGACTGTCCAGATTTGAAAAGTTAGGACTTTTAAATTTGGAAAGGTTGATGAAGCTATGAAATAAGTTTTAAGGTTTCCAAACGAAAGTAAGCCCTAACGAGTAAACGTAATATGATGCAGACAAACAAGTGATAAAGGCAAACAAGTAGGCAAAGGATTTAGCAAAAGTTGTAAGTAAAACTTCTTACCAATAGTATTGAAATATGTTTTACATGTTTGGATAAATAAAGCTTCCCACAACCCCAAGGGGTTGGCCCAAGTGGTGGAGGCCTTGGTCTTGAGGTATCATCCCCTTCAAGGTCCAAGGTTCAACACCTCATGGGTGCAAACAATTCTTTGGGGCCACACCCCATAGTGAAAAGCCAGCGATTTAACCAGTTCTGTGTAGGAAAACTTCCGAAGGTGCGGTGTACAGGATCGGAGTTTACTCTACAGGGGTGGGTCCGAAGGACCCTGCCTTGGAAAGGTTCCCCGACATCAAAAAAAATAAAAAATAAATAAAGCTTCCCACCAACAACATAACTAATTTTATTATGAACTGCTTTTACCATGTACATGCATAGTTTACTTGTGAATATGAGCCCCGCATTGTAAATATTTTACATGTCATTATTGCACTGTGCTTTACATGATCTACAAGAAAATGAATTTAAAGAAAAGTTTCAAAGAAAGTACAAGTATTATAAACGAAATGGAAAGATTAGTTTTAAAAAAATAAATTTTTATGAGAATGAGAATTTTAATGACCTAGTATTGAGTGGGAAATTGTGCGTAACAACCCAGCGTTAGTTGGGAGAATACAGGTAACAACCCACTGTTAAGTTGGAGAGTACGCTTGATATCACAATGTTAAGTGGGGGAGTACGCCTAACGACCTAGTGTCAAGTGGGGGAGTGAGCTTAGCGAACTAGTATCAAATGGGAGAGTACACTTGATGACCCAGTGTTAAATAGGAGAGTACTCTTAACAAAACTATAAATTAAATTATTAAGTAAATAATATGTTTTTCGGATTATGAATATTAGAATATATATTGTACCATGAGCATATTTTGATTTAAATGATATTTCACATTATTATCGGCTAGCAAGTGAATTGAAAGTGCATACAATGATATGATATTGAAAAGGAAAAATGCTAAGGATTTTCAGTTTTAGCATCTACTATGAAAGAAAAGTCTCTCTCTCATTTTACATTAAGAAAAGTGTTTTACAATGACGCTTCTGAAAAGGCGCATTGTCATGATAGTTTCTAAAAACCCGGCATCTGTTGGTAAAGAAAGGTTTGCTTTGATTTTGAGAACTAGCTTGGATTTTAATTGACTTGACAAAGAAATGGGAGAGAGGTTTTAAACTAAATAGTAGCTAGTGTATGGCGTTACAATACGAAGGACACTAACAATTATGAGCCACAAAAGAAAATGAAATAAAAACAATAAATAAATAAATAAGTGATGACGTACCTATACAAGTCACATTGAAGCGACCCAGAAGGCCCTGGACTCGCAATCCCACCAGCGGTCTCAACGACGCAGAAAGCATCCATTTCCTTCTTCTCATCTCCGCCGCCTTCCAACTCCACTCTCAAGCACCTGAGCAACTCTCGCAGCACCGCAGCGTCCTCCACCACCGCGTTCTCCCTCTGCGCCGCCAAGTGCGGCGACACGGCGTCTTTCCACGCGTACAGCGTCTTACAAACCAACTCGGAGGCGGCAGCGCTTGCCCGCTCCCCTTCTAACACCCTCTCCTCGTACCACCCCAGATGTCGGATCTCGCACTCGCCATTCTCAGCAATCCCCTGGCCCAAGACCGCATTGGCGGCAGGGACGGAGGCCCTGAGTACGTGGTTGGAGGAGAAGAGAGGGAAAAGGGAGTGGCGTCGGAGAGAGAGGCGGGAGAGCTTGCGGTAGACGAAGGAGGAGTCTGAATCGGAGGGGAAGCCGGTCTGGACGGGCTTGAGGTAGAGGAATTTTCGGGGTCTGGAATGGGACTTGGAGAGCAGAGAGGAGGCCGCGAGGCCGGCGGAGACTAGCGTCTTGCCGAGAGAGGTGTTGGAGGCCCAGACGAGGAATGTGGGGTGAGAAAGTGGGAGGTCCGCAGGCAAGCGCGTCGTGGTTGTGGTGGTGGAGAGGTGTTTGAGGTGGCGGGGGCCGTCGCGGCGGAGGAGGAGTGAGCAGGTGCTGAACATGGTGTGGGGGGGGGGGGGGGGGGGGGGGGGGGTTTTGGGGGTGGGGTTTTGGAGTGCAAATGAACAAAATTCTCCACCACTCTCCTCCTACTGTAGAGGATGAGAGTTTTCAGGAAAAAAACAAACCGAATTTATAGGCGGCATTTAATAGACTTTGGGAAAGGATCTTCCTAATCCTAGTAGGTACACTTACCAATCACTTGGTTGTAATTAATTTATACGAATTTATTTAAAAAAGAGAATTATATATATATATATATATATATATATATATATTTGTTAAATATTTTTTTTTGTCTAATGTGATTTAACAATTTTATTTGTTTGTCTTTTATAGTTTAGTTTTTATCACAGAAAGTACATCGACTTTACATAAAGACGAAGATAGTCCATCCGTCTAACATTTAACAGAAAGTCACTTTAATACCATTAAAAAATTAACACATGTTCATATACTTAATTAAAACTTAAAATTAAAAAATTAAAAATTGAGGGTGACTAGCCACCTCTATGCCTCAAATCTGCCGCTAAATATTGTTGCTTTTAGCTCAGCAATCACTCTCTCAAGCTTACTAATCCGAGTTTCAAGTTCCAGTCCTGGTATTTCAAATGTATCGCCGTTACATTCTCTTTCATTACCATTGATGCTCACCATGTTATAAACAAGATTTCCTGCTTGGCTCTCACTTGTACTTGTGATGGCTCTCTCTAACCCTCCTACTTAAGATGCACCTCTATTTTTTGTCATCGACTCCATTTTTCTGACAGCTCCATCTTTCGCAACTGAAGCTGAAAAGCTTCACCTATAACCCTCCTACTTCAACTTCACCTCTATTTTTGGGGTGGTTTCAGTCACCTCCATTTAGCCCCTTGAGGGTAGCCGAACCACCCTCATGGACTGTGGGGTGGCAATCTAGCCAGATAGGGCCACCCCCCAAATGGCCGAAGAGGTGGCTACAGTCACCGCAAAACTTGTTTTTGTTTTTGTTTTTTTTTAATTGTTTTCAATTTTTTTTAAAAAAAAAAAATTATTATTATTATTTTTTAATTAGGTATATGAAGTGTCAATTTCTTAATTGTGCTGACGTAGCTATCTATCAAATTTTGGACGAAATTTAGACAGAAGTACCATCTCCGTCTTTATGTAAACCCGAATACCTCCTATGATAAAAACTAAACCCTAGAGGACAAAAAATAATGTTGTTAAACCACAGGGGGCAAAAAGATATTTAACCATTTTTTTTAATAATATGTACTTCTCACATTTTTTTTATAATTATAAAACACAAGTAATTTTTTTTATACGAGTGCTTGAGGGACTAGTCTCTTACCAGCGAACGGCAGTGGAGGAAGGAGTCAAGAGGAGCAGTACGATGGAACAGAAAAGGATGGCAGAAGAGCTGGAAGAGTTAAGTGGAAAGATTTCTTTGATTGAGGGGTAGAAGATAGGAATCCAAGTGGAGGAGGGGGGTGTGTGGTTGAAGAAGTGAAGGCAATAGGTGGAAAGTGTCTCATGGGGAAGGTGTGGTAAAAAAAGAAAGTTAATAGGGAGGCTTTCAAATCGGTCCTCTCAAGGATTTGGCTCATTGTAGGGGGGATGAAGTTCAAAGAGCTAACGGACAACATGTGGCTTTTTGAGTTCATTGATGAAGCTAATAAGAGAAGAATTATGGAAGGGAGGCCGTGGTCTTTTGATAGGCAAATATTGGTGCTGAAGGAATTCGATGGTAGCACTCCACCATCCCAAATGGAGTTTATTCAGTCTCTGTTCTGGATCTAAGCTCATGATATGCCATTACTGTAGCGCCACAGATTTAAAATCCTCATTTAAAGATATTAATTTGAAGATAATATTATTTTAATATTTATATTAAGTAATGAGATTTGTTCTTGAAGAATTTATGGATTATATGAGTATTATAGGAATGAATTTTTATTTGAGATCATTACATCTTAAGGTTTAGGATAGATTATAGCTTGATAATTTAGTTGGTGACTTTAAGAGATATGATGGTATAATGATACATATTATACATTTGAAGGAAAGTTAGCTTTGAGGGATAGTTGATTTGGTGTTAGCAAACGAAGAAGGGTGTGAGAATGATTAGATGAGATTAGATATAATTTTAATAAGGAGTGGGCCCAAGGTGTTGTTAATAATGCTCATCTCTTATTATATAGGACCGGACCCCTTCATGCATAATTCACACTATTTTCTTTCTTTTCCTTTATTTATTCCTCTATTTCCACACTTCCCTCTCTTTTTCCATGAGGCCCCACCCACTTTCTTTTCTTCCTTTCATATTTTCTACTAGCACATCAACCCTTATCTTCCCCCACTTTCCCCAATGCTACTTACTACCACTCATTACTCCTTTCATTTTTCTTCCTTCCTTCTTTTACCACACGACTTGGACTTTTTCTTTTAATTTTCTTGACTTCACCTACTCTCATTGCTTTATTACTTAACGGAGAGGAAGAAACGAAAGATAGAGAGGGGGAGCTTTACGGATGTAAGAAAGAGAAGACAGGGGGAGAGAGATGTTGCAATAGAGTGAGAAGATGGCCAAGATTTGCAGAATAATAAAAATGGGTTATTCAAAGGTAAAATTCCTCTTTCTTTAACTATGGGTATTTGATTTTAAGTTGAGTAATGGGCCTTAGATGAGAACCTTTTGATTTAATCAGGATGATATTGGGTGGTTTCACTCTTGAGGATTTTGAATTAGTTTTGGGAGTTGATTATGCATTTTTGGGCTGAGTTATAAGATGTTTTGGGTTAAATTTTAATGGGTTAACTTCCCTAAAAGAGTAGACTAGAGTTAATTCATTTTCGTAAATTGTTATTAATTTAGTTGTGAATAAACAGAATGGAACAACAAGATATTTTTCAAGATGATTAATTAGCAGTTTAAGGACTGCTCAAAGCTCTAGTCTAAAGGTAAGTAAATTCACTACCCCTTCTAAAGTTATCATGTCATGTAATTTATGTATTTTGGTAAATATTCATTTTATTTACATATTACGAAATTATGTGGCGTGCATGAAAGATTTGAGAAAAAGGAATTTTGTGAAAATATGTGGATTATAAGAAATGATAATAATGATAAACCCTCATACATGTTGCCCTAAGATGCATAAAAAGAAGTACAAAGAAAAGTACAAAAAAATGAGTTAAATGTTTATAAAATGAGGGCACATGTATAGAGGAGAGTATTTTTTGCCCCAAGATAAATAAGGATGAGAGGAGTTTGGAACCGATACTCGGATGCAGGCGAAACCACTGAAGGAGGCTATGCAAAAAAGGTGACATGACCATTGAGTGCACCAAGAAAGAGTTAATTGATGGCCGAGCATGGCTGAGGCCACAGTTCAGTGCTATGGTCACAAGGACCCGCAATCCTCGTACACAGGGGTAACAGTGTACATAGGCCCTAATATGAGAAAATGATAATATAATTTCATCGATAATATACTATGATGATTTATAATGATGCATTATGATGATGATTTATAATGATGATTTATGACGATAATTTATTACTAGATGTAATAGTATGTATATGCTACGGAAGATGCAATCGTACATACATATATTATTATGGTTGGTTGTATATATATTTGTGAAAACATTTTTTTCAAAATTGAGCACAATGAGTAAAACTATTTATGGTTGTAAACTTTACTTGCTGGGTCCCTTTGGGCTCATTTAGTTTTGTTTCTTGTTTTCAAGTAGAAATGACGCTGGAATGGGAGGCCAGAATGGGGGGCGGGAATAATTATTAACTTTCAAAGTCTTTTCATATTCGTTATTGTAATAATATGATATTCTGCAACTAAAGTTTAATGTTTTCTAATTTCTCTTGTAATAAAATCTCTTGAAGAATGTTTTATACATTTATCGTATCATTTAAAATTAAGTTCAATAATAGACCTTATAGATCTTTGCAAAAACTTTTGTTGTAAAAGAAGAAAAGTGGTAAACTCAGCCTTAACAAGCTAGGGATGCTACAATTTTGGTATCAGAGCAAAGGTTATAAGGTTCTGCAGACTTTTTTTTTTTTTTTAAAAAAAAAAAAAAGGTTAATGGGAACCACATTCCGGCCAAGTAGAGTGTGTATTTTTGTGTGGTCTCTAATAAATGATGCATGGGCATTTTTCTAATGGTTAATTTTGGTTAAGAAAAAAAATCATCTTAGTATGCTTAATTTGGAAGATTTTATTATTGTGATCAAGTTAATGACGAAGATGAATTTTTATTGTCTTATAGATAGGTTGTGATCTATAGTATCTACCCATTTGGATTTGCGGCAATTTTCTTGAGTATTGATCGATAAGAGTATATTTTGAGGTGTCTCGAGGATTTAGAAAAGATTATTGATCATGATTTATAAAAAAAAAAAAAAAAAAAAAATTTAAAAAAAAATCGTATGATGGTTTTACGGATTTAGGTTGCAAGATGATTTGTGTAATTAACTTTGTGACAAAATGGATTTTGGTTGTGAGATGAATTGTGTAAACGACTTGGTAACGAATGGTCTTATGGATGTCGGTTGTGAAATGATTCTTGTAACTGAATTAATGATATAAGAGTTTATATGAGTTTTGGTAATGGCTAAGGTTTGGTTAATGACAATAATGACACTATGATTGATGTTGTAATATATGGATTGATGAATAAGGATTACGTAGTGACATGAAGTGAATGCCTAAGTATTGCAGGGATAAATGCAAATGAGATATACCCTAGAACCTATAAGATATTTTGATATTTACATTTGTGGTTTAAGGATTTTGATATTTTCAGATGATCGTGATGGCTCTAAGGTACAATTCATGAAATCTTTGAGGTGATTCTTAGAATTTGAGGTGTTAGGTTTTCTGTAATTGAGGTAAACTATATTGAAGTGACACTTAAAGTTTTAAGGATGAATTGGTGCTCCTAGGTTGTGTATAATATTTACATTTTGAGGCATTAATAGGTATTGTATTATGAGAATTTTAGTTACATGCCAAAGCTCTTGATATAATTTTCTTTCACGAGGTAAAGATGATGGATTATTATTCTTGAGGTAATTTAAAGCATAAAGGTAAGAGTTGAAAAACAATATAATATAATGATATGATATAACTTTCCTTTATAAGATATATGTTCAATGATATTCAGGTATTTTAGAGGTTGATAACATGTGATTTTGTATACTTAGATGTTTTATTGAGCGATTAACTTGTTAAACAGATTGTTTGTTTAAAAGAAATTATTACAATAACAGAATGATTACATAATGAATATTGAATTAGTACAAAAAGAAATGTTTGGAGAACAAACTCCTTATAATTTACACACCAGTGTCCATTATTAATTAAAAAAAAAAATTGCATAAAGAGACATGTGGTAATGGTGAACTGATGATTCCTCAGAGCTACTCCAGGAAGATTATTTCTGCACAGAGAAAACCTAGTATGAGTAGAATCGTATATATTTATATATTTGAATTATCGAAGAGAATATTTATTTCTAATGAAGTACCTAACTAGAGCTTGTGCGGAGAGACGTGCAACACCCCTGGACATCGACCCGGAGCTTTTCGTGCTGTCACTAGAACGTTCGGTGTTCTTCTTCATTTTTAGCACCTTTGGTCCCAAGTATTCCACGTAAGATAACGCCAGCTTTTTCAGCTGAATATTATCCTGCTTCAAATCCACATGTTTTCATTTGTAGTAATTGAGCAGTCGCTGTAAAACCCCAATTTAGTTTTTTAAGACTTTCAGCTCAACATTTCTGGCACTCAAGCGGCGTGCCATGTCTGAAACTGAAGCAGCACCTTTGATGCTGAACGCCAATGAATTATTAATAGCATTAGTATCCGACCTATCAGCTAACAATATTTGATCCCGTGGAATTACAAAACCTTTGGCCACCGCTACAGCAATAGAATCGTGGAGCACGAGAGAATCGTGAATAGTGATAAGACGATTGTCAAAGACAAAAGTTGGCTGCCATACGTCAGGATGTGCATCAGATTCGTTAGGGTGTGAAACAGGTACAACGAGATGTATAGCAGGCACTTTAGGGGGAACAGTAGACACGCCAGGTTGTACATTAGGCATAACAATGGGTTGTGATGCAAGAGCAACATTCGAGTTGATGTTGTTAACAAATGATGATGATGCTGTTATATTTAGGAGAGTAAGGAAAATAGTTGAGAATACGAAGAATTTGAGAAAGATGAAGTATTGGGAATAAGTGTGCAGAAGAGACTGAGCGTCAGAAACTGAAGAAAATTATGGAAGCAGCAGACGAGTGGCTTTAAAGAAATGTTTCACTTCAGGTGAAATAAACAATAAACAACAAACGTTAGGTGACCTCGGGCTACGAAGGATTTTTGTCAAAAGATCCCGTTGAGGTAGGATTTGGTCTCCTGTCATAAATTCTACTGACACCATTAGACTTTCAGCACTCATTTTTCAAACTTACTGTTCACTCAACGACTTTGAATTCCATACGTGGGCAATCGAATGAATTGTCATGCCAACGCGCACCACACCCGCTCGTTCATTATCCAGAAATCCTTCCTATAAATTCATACCTCTTTCTCTATTGCAACACATGCCTTCTGACCATACCCCTTTACCTGAGATCTTCTGCTAATAGCCTTCCATACAATGAGAGCTCAACTTTTCTCCTAGTTGAGCATATCCTCAAGAGAAAAATGCAGCATCACAACTAGATTCACAAACCCAACACCTTATACTCTCAGTAGTAAACCATTGAAGCAAGATTATCTTTGATCATGTCCTGGTGAAGCAAGATTATCCTTAATCATGCTTCTCAGGCTAAATATCTCTCTTTTCTTCAAGTCTCCATACATGACAGAGGAGATAGAGCATCCGATGTGGGTATTTTGAAAGTCTTGAAAAGGAGTCACATGCATATCATGTCCTGAAATGCTTATCAAATCTTCATTTCTAGAAAATGATTGGACTATCTGTCTCTCTTTTTCTCTTCTTGACTTTGCAAGACCCAAGAGAGAGAAATTATAACATGAGTGTTTTGGGACTTCCAGCTTGCAACATTCTTTCTCCCCCTGTCTTCTATTTCTTACATCCGTAAAGCTCCCCCTCTCTATCTTCTTGTTTCTTCCTCTCCGTTAAGTAATAAGAAATGAGAGTAGGTGAAGTCAAGAAAATGAAAAGGAAAGTCCAAGTCGTGTGGTAAGAGAATGAAGGAAGAAAAATGAAAGGAGCAATGAGTGGTAATAAGTGGCATTGGGGAAAGTGGGGGAAGAGAAGGGTTGGCGTGCTAGTAGAAAATAAGAAAGGAAGAAAGAAGGAAGAAAAGAAAGTGGGTGGGGGCCTCATGGAAAAAGAGATAGGAAGTAAAGAACAAAGCATTAGTCAATAATTCAAAGTAGGAGAATGAGTGGGTGTGGGGCTGCTGTGAAGAAAATGGGGAAATGAGAAGAAAGAAAATAAGAATTAGGTGGGTTGGTCGGCAAAGATGTGGGGAAAAATAATAAAAAGTAATAATAAAATAAAAGAGAAAGATAAGGTGATTATGAGCAAGTATTGCAGGTTAACTCGCATTTTAAAATAATTTGTCTATTGTCCTCATTTAATCAATCACCAACTATTATAATCATACTCCAAATTCTATTAATCAGTCATTAATTATCATATCTCTTAAATCACCTAATAAAATAATCAGATATAATCTCAAATCAATATCATATGATCTAATAAATTCCTCAAGAATAAATGTCATTACCTAATCATCATCAAATAAATATATCTAAAATAAGACTTTTAAAATCTGGGGCGCTATAATCTTCCCTCCTTATTGAAATTTCGTCCTCGAAATTAAAGCCTATAATATTATCGTCCAATCTTCAAATTGAGAGATTCAGATTTAAAATATTCCTTTCAATCATTCATCAGAGCCTACTTTCCAATTTTCACTTTTATCATGTTAAAATTTCATCTCCTTCTTCTAGGAGTAAATCTTATTCACAGTCTAAAGTCTCGATTTCTGCAATCGTTCATTAGTTCACACTAAAATCTTACCTCAAAATCTTTTTCATTTTTCATCTCCTTATATAAGACAGTCTACAGTCAAGGTTTAAACATTAAAAAAAAAATCATGTGATCACTAGTCCAAACCTCCAAACATCATAGTCCTCCTTACAAGCCCACAATAATTTCCTCGATCTAATTTAATCAATCTTACCAAAAAGGTGTAAAATCATCTTTGCTTATATTTTCTTCAGTATTTCAGTATTACAAATCATGTATACGAAATATTAATATGATACTCTAATAATCATTAACTTCTCACCATCATAAATCCGTAAAAGTAAATAGCAACAATATTCTACAGTTTATATGTCCCAAAAACGTCATTACATGAATATACCTTAGAAGTGACATGATAATTCGATTCATTCTACATACACAACCGTTTCTATTTTCTCATCCAAATCTTGTGTCAGTGTTACAATATCAGCGAAAATCCCTTTGTACTACATCTTTACTTGATAACTCATAACTCAGCAAAAGAATCTCCTAATTATGATTCCAACTCAATCGAAATACACGATTACATCAAATGTAAGATTCTCATCCATTCTTGACTAATACATGTTGTGCTTTGCTGGGTTCTAGAGATGAAATTAATAAGCAAGCAAAGTAGGATATGGGTAAGTTTCCAAGCTGGAAGCCCCAAAATACTCATATTATAATTTCTCTCCCTTAGGTCTTGCAAGGTCAAGAAGAGAAAAGAGAGATAGATAGTCATGTTGTTTTCCAGAAATGAAGATTTGATAAGCATTTCAGGACATGATATGCATGCGACTCATTTCCGAGACTTTTAAAATACCCACATCGGATGCTCTCTTTCCTCTGTCATGTATGGAGACTTGAAGAAAAGAGAGATATTTAGCCTGAGAAGCATGATCAAGGATAATCTTGCTTCCTCAGGACATGATCAACGATAATCTTGCTTCAATGGTTTACTACTGAGAGTATAAGGTGTTGGGTTTGTGAATCAAGTCGTGATGCTGCATTTTTCTCTTGAGGATACGCTTAACTAGGAGAAAAGTCGAGCTTTCACTGTATGGAAGGCTATTAGCAGAAGATCTCAGGTGAAGGGGTATGATTAGAAGGCATGTGTTGCAATGGAGAAAGATGTATGAATTTATAGGAAGGATTTCTGAGTAATGAATGAGCACATGTGGTGCGCGTTGGCATGACAATTCATTCAGTTGCTTACGCATGAAATTCAAAGTCATTGAGTGAGCAGTAAGTTTGAAAAATGAGCACTGAAAGTTTAATGGTGTTAGTCGAATTTATGACAGGAGACCAGATCCTACTTCAATGGGATCTTTTGACAAAAATCCTTCATGGCCCGAGGTCGCCTAATGTTTGTTGTTTACTGTTTACTGTTTATTTCACCTGAAGAGAAAAATTTCTTTAAAGTCGCTCATCTGCTGCTTCTAGAAACTTAAAAAAAACCTCTTCAGTTTCTGACGCTCAGTCTCTTATGCACACTCTTTCCCAATGCTTCATCTTTCCCAAATTCTTCGTATTCTCAACTATTTTTCTTACTCTCCCAAATATGGCAGCATCATCATCATCCGTTAACAACATCGATTTGAATGTTGCTCCTGCAGCACAACCCATTGTTATGCCTAACGTGCAACCGGACGTGCCTGCTGTTCCCCCTGAGGTTTCTGCTATACATCTCGTCGTACCTGTTGCACACCCTAATGAACCTACTGCACATCCTGACGTATGGCAGCCAACTTTTGTCTTTGACAATTGTCTTATCACTATTCACGATTCTACTGCTATAGCGGTGGCCAAAGGTTTCGTAATTCCACGAGATCAAACATTGTTAGCTAATAGATCGGATACTGATGCTATTAATGATTCATTGGCGTTCAGTATCCAAGGTGCTGCTTCAGTTTCTGACATGGCACGACATTTGAGTGCCATAAATGTTGAGCAGAAAGTCTTAAGAAACCAAATTGGGGTCTTACAGCGACTGCTCAATTACTAAAAACGAAAACACGTGGATTTGAAGTAAGAGAATATTCAGCTGAAAAAACTGGTGTTATTTTACGCAGAATACTTGAGACCAAAGGTGCTAGAAATGGAGAAGAATACCGAACGTCTCCAGCGACAGCACGAAAAAACTCCGGGTCGATGTCCAGGGGTGTTGCACGTCTCTCCGCACAAGCTCTAATCGGGTACTTCATTAGAAATAAATATTCTCTTTGATAATTCAATTATATAAATATATACGATTCTGCTCATACTAGGTTTTCTCTGTGCAAAAATAATCTTCCTGGAGCAGCTCTGAGGAATCATCTGCTCATCATTACCACATGTCTCTTTATGCAACAAATTTATTTATTTATTATTATTATTTTTTTTTTATAATGGACACTGGTGTGTAATATTATAAAGAGCTTGTTCTCCAAACATTTCTTTTCGTAATCATTCAGTACTCATTCAATATTCATTATGTAATCATTTTGTCATTGTAATAACTTCTTTTAAACCAAAAAAAAAAAATCCGTTAAACAAGTTAATAACTCAATAAAACATCTAAGTATGCACAATCACGTGTTATCAATTTTTAAAATACCTGAATATCATTGAACATATAGGAACACTAGAGAGGAGGCAAAGCAATTTATAGCCTCGATAGCTAGGGTGACAGTTACTACAAATTTTGACAAGTACTTGGGATTGCCGACTATCATAGGCCCTTCCCGGACAAGGGCATTCGCGGGCATCAAAGGGAGGATATGGTAGCGTATGCATGGGTGGAAGGAAATTTTTTTGTCTCAGGCAGGCAAGAAGGTGTTATTGAAGGCAGTGTTTCAAGTCATTCTAACTTATACTATGAGCGTCTTTTAACTACCAAAGACTCTTTGTAGGGAGATCAATTCTCTGATGTCTAAGTTCTGGTGGGGCCATAAATAGAATGACAGCCGAGTTGCATGGATGAGTTGGTCCAAGCTTGGACGGGCAAAGGAGAAGGGAGGACTAGGGCATCGAGATTTGGAATGGTTCAATATGGCCCTTCTTGCAAAACAAGGGTGGAGATTGCTTTAAAACCCTAACGGGCTAGCATCCAAAATCATTCAAGAAAAATACTATCCAATTAATGGTACTTTTTTGGAAGTAAACCTAGGAAGACAACTTTCTTTCGTGTGGAGGAGTATTTGGAATTCACGAAGATTATTCATGGAGGGGCTGACCTAGAGAGTGGGAGATGGGAACAAAATTGGTATATGGACCGATAAATGGGCTCCCATGAAAATTGGTAGTTTTCTCCAATCCCCAGTCCTTATTTTTGCCAGGAATACAAAGGTGTGTGAGCTGCTGGATAGGGACACCAATTGGTGGAATACGGCTCTAGCTAGTCCATGAAGTCTTCTCGGCAGAGGAAGCGAGCCTCATTTGCAGCATAGTAGTCTGTCAATGCAGAGGAGAGGATCACATGGTATGGAAATGCAGCAAGACTGAAGAATACACGGTTCACAACGCATGCCATCTTGCCAAAGAAAAATATGAAGTGGACAATGGAAGCTGTTCTGATAGGGACAAAAACAAGCCTTTGTGGAAGGTTCTATGGAAGATTGGAGGCCCCCCAGCAGTGAAGATGTTTCTTTGGAAGGCCTGCAGTGACATCTTACCCACCAAAGAGAAACTTTTTAAGAAGCATATCACACTAGACCCACTTTGCCCAATTTGCAATTTGGAGGTCGAAATAGCAGGGCACTTCTTATGGAGTTGCCCATATGCCTGTGATGTTTGGTCTGAGTGCACTATAAAGGTGCAGAAGAGTCCCAGTGAAGCAACTGACTTTATGAGCATTCTTGAGCTCTTGATGGACATAACCACAATGGAGGAGCTACAACTGGCAGTGATAGTTGCAAGGCAAATTTGGCACAAGAGGAATGTTGTGGTATTCAGAGGAAAATTCACAAGTCCAAAAGTCATTCTCTGCTAGGCAGTGGAACAAGTGGAAGCTTTCTCTAAGACTGAAGCGCAAGCTGTCATTTCTCAAATCAAACCAAGGGCACCCATCCCTACACCATGGCATAAGCCAGCTATGGGAGTGGTCAAAGTGAACTGGGACGCTTCTGTTGACGAGAATGGGAGGAGGATAGGGATTGTCATTGTTATCAGACACCATGGGTGAAGAGTGATAGCCATGCTTTGCAAAATGAAGGCCTACATCCAAGACCCAGCTATGGCTGCAGCAATAGCAGCACGGCGAGGAGCAGAATTCAGCGCTTTGTTGGGTATACCGCAACTCATCCTGGAAGGTGATACACTCCAGGTTGTCAAAGCTTTCCACACTGAAGGTGGAGGGTGGGGACCGTACGGACATATAATCTAGGATGCTCAACGCCTGCTACAACAATTCCAGGAATGCACAGTGGTTCATACACATCAGGAGGCTAACGGGGAGGCACACAAACTTGCCAAGCTTGCACTCTCTCTAGGGGAGGACAAAGTATGGCGACAAGACTTTCCCATTTGCATGCAAAACAATGTATCCATAGTTTAAGGTTTTTTTTTATCAATGAAGTTTGGAGTACCTTTTCCAAAAAAAAAAAAAAAAACGTATCATCCGTAATAAAAAAATCTAAATTGACAGCGTACGAACTGCTTTTTCAAAGCAAAATAACGAGAATGGCAATATGATGTTGCCGTTTGTTGGAATGCCAAAATCTATAAAACAATCTTAAAGAAGTGATTGAAATAATGGAGCAAGTCGGATGAAATTTCCTACAATTCTTAAGAATCAGAAAATGGCGACTGAGATTGCAAGGTCTATGTTCCATATCCTGCAGGAAAAAAGTCTTCCATACTTTTCATTATTCTACCTAGATTAATGTTATTCTTTATATTTATAATGGCTACTTAAAAAATATATTTTGTTTTTAAGAAGTTGCTTATGAGGCAAAAGAAAGAAGATTTCAATGTCATCAAATTACCACCAAGACAAGAGACACAAAAGAAACCGAAGATATCAATGTCATAGTAAATCAGAAGCTCGAATCAGCCTACAACACAAAAGATAGAATAAAAAACCAAAGATGACTCCAAAATTTTTAATCCTTACTTTTGTGTAGAAGGTATTTTAAGGAAGCCGGCTAAAATTTGACTAAAAAATGTTGTACCTACTTATTATGAATAGCTACCTCAAGTTATTTTAGAAAATGTTATTTTTGTTTTAGGCTTTTAATAAAGAAAAATAATTGGTGTCAATATTTTGTCTATATTTTTCCGATAGCATCTTACAAATAAGAGAAAAGTTAGGGAGCCAAACAAATGAACTTAGAAAAAATTTTTAAACTGACGTGATAAACCATGAGTGGTAGACAATGGAGAAATAATTGCATTTTTTAATTTAAAAACCCTTGCCACGTTAGTTTTAAAAAAATTTTGAGTTCATTTGTTTGACTCTCTACCACTTCTCTATAAATAAACCATTAAATTTATAGATAAGACCCCACCTAAGCTCAGTCAAATCTTTTTCTTTTTTTTGACATGTTCACAAAGGAAAGAGGAGAGAGATTCGAACTAGTGTCCTCCACTTCATGAGACGTAATTCACAACCAATTGAGTTATCCATTTGGGACGGTCAAATCTTCTTCTCGTTGGGAATGAAGTAAAAAAAGCTTTAAAAAAAAAAAAAAAAAAAAAAAAGGTTCAGACCTTTTTGTTTTCTTTTTCGCATCGTTGAAAACTTAAAAAAACCAGATTAGGTTCATATTTCTTTAATAATCCAAATCAAGAGAGAGACAAAAAGACAAAAAGTGGATAAAGAGAGAAAAGGAGAAATGTCTGGCAAAAGAAGAGGGTGGTCCGATACAACCCCACTGCTGCCCCAGCCACACCATCCCTCCCCGGCCTACTCCTTCCTCGAAATGGCCGCCTCCGCCTCCCCCGATGCCGCATCAGACTCCGCCCCTCTCCGCTCCGTTTTCCTCGGTGTCGACGTTGGCACCGGCAGTGCCCGCGCAGGTCCACTCTCCCTTGCTTTCTCTCTCTCTCTCTATATATATATATATATATATACGTTTGTGATGCTTGTTGGTTAGTTTTTCGTGGTATTCGCGAGCGTTCACCATTCGATTGGGATTGGTTTCATTGTGTTCTTTTTTTGCGGTTTCATTCTTTTCGTGTTATGTATCTTTTTGAAGAATGCAAATTGTAGTAATTACTCTCCATAAACGCTACGGATTTTCGTTACGGTGGGATTCTTTATACAGGTCTGTTTGATGAGAACGGGAAGCTTCTGGGTTCTTCTAGTAGCCCAATACAGATTTGGAAAGAGGGGGACTGTGTTGAGGTAATGCTAATGAACAATTAAAATTCATCAAATAGTTATGAAATTGGAAAGGAAGTTCCTTGGGGCAGCATATTAGGACAATGTAATTGTCGAGCAAAGCAATAGATGTTTATCAAATATAAATATGGGATATAGATGATCATTGACAAACTTTCTTTTCCAAACCAGCAATCTTCTACAGATATCTGGCATGCCATTTGCGCGGCTGTGAAATCATCATGCTCCCTTGCTAATGTCGCCAAGGAAGAAGTGAAGGGTCTGGGATTTGCGGCTACTTGTTCTCTTGGTGTGTAATTTTCTGGTTGATTGTTTGGCCGTTTTCTGAATAAGAGCCTGTTTGGCATTGCGTTTGAGAAATAGAGTTTTTAAGTCAAAAAGAGTTTTTGGGCAAAAGTTTCATTTTTAAGCTTTTGCCAAAAGTGCGTTTTTGCTATTTTTAGGCTTTTTGAACACTTAAAAGCGCTTTTAATTTTTTTACTAAACAAATACTTTTTTCTTCGAACGGACTTTTTGAGTGTTAAAAACATTTTTAGGCCTCTTAAACGCAATTCCAAACAGGCCCCAAAGATAACTTGTCATAACTTTCTTATTACGCCTACATTGTGGAGGATGGAGCCTATATAATTAGCGAAGAATGTGATTTATCTTTGCAGTTGCGGTGGATGCTGATGGCTCTCCTGTCACAGTTTCTTGGAGTGGTGATTCAAGAAGAAATATCATAGTATGGATGGACCATAGAGCTGTAGCACAAGCTGAAAGGATCAATTCCCATCACTCACCTGTATTACAGTACTGTGGTGGAGCCCTTTCCCCAGAGATGCAGCCACCAAAGGTATATTATTCTAATCATGTTTCGGCTTTCTGCACTATACAATCCTGTGTTATGTTCTTAATATCCTCTTGCATGGTAGTTGGTGTCTGAACGTAGCATCATGCTGGGTTTCTAAAAGCAATTGGTCTTCTTCATGTTTATGGGGTCAATTACTTACAAAAAAAAGGTATTAGTTGGGATTTGAAACAAAATTGCTGGAAACTTAAAAGAGACTAACCTAGGCATCACACCTAGTTCCTAAACATCACACTTAGGGTTCTTTGACATCACCCCTTGGTGAAGGGTTGCATCACACAATCCTCGTTGCTAAAAATTTCCTCATAGCTGTTTTTTTGTTCTTTTTTTCATTCGACTGAAAAAAAAAAAAAACATTACATCCATATTTATATGCCCATATTGCCTCACCCTAATATACTTAGACTCCTTGGGTTTAACTACTAACGGCCCAAAACCAAATAATTAGCGATATCCACAAACAAAACCCAATAACATAATAAATCCTAAAATTAAATCTAAGGCACTAAAATTTCAGCCTTTGCTAAAAATAAAAAAATATCAAAAATCTTAAAATTAAATAAAACTGGAATCAAACAAAACCAGCTTATAGCTCCCTGCATCACTGGCGCCACTGATTTCATTAAATTTTCCAATAATTTAAGGAACCTGGTTGTGAATTAAACCACCAGAATCTTTGCCTTGCCCAAAATGAAACATAGAATCATTTATGTGAATAATGTTGATGTAATTACCATAGAAGTAGTTTGGGCCTTTTGGCCTGTCTAGGTTGTGAAAATTAGAACCGTGGCTGTAGTGGACCTAGATAGGAGGTGTTATTTCAAATGGTGTAGCATCAAGAAACTCGTCAGGCTGTTCAAAGCAATATGGAAAGTCTAGAAAGTTGAATCTGTTGATAAGTTAAACATAATGGTTCTGGGCATGGCAGGGGAATTGAATGATAGGCTGTGAACAAAGGCAGATGACCATCTCAAAGAGCACCAAATGTCATTTTGCTGATTAAAATAAAATTATATAATAATAAAATGTATCATAGTTCTACCTTTTGAGATTAGTTGGTGAGGCAGTTAGATTCTAACAAACGTGTCCATTTTCTTCAGACAATTATTTCTTTAATGTTTATCTTTTGAGTAAAAAATGTTGTTTCTCTATTGGTTCTTTGTCTCTCTATTGAAAATTTTCTGATACAGACCAATATTTCAGCTTCTATGGGTGAAAGAAAATTTGCAAGAATCTTGGTCAATGGTGTTCAGGTGGATGGACTTAAGTGATTGGTTGTCATACAGGTGATTTGAATCTGCCAGTCATGAGTAAATCTTCTCGAAGTCCTGGCATCTTTCTTATTACACATCTATTGGATTTCAACTTGATTATTATCTTGATTTATTTGGATTATTCTAGGGCAACAGGAGATGATACTCGGAGTCTGTGCACCACTGTGTGCAAATGGATGTATCTTGGTCATGCACACATGCAGCAAGGCAGTGAAAAAGATTCGCGAGATATGGAAGCTTGTGGATGGGATGATGACTTCTGGGAGGAGATTGGATTAGGTGATCTTGTAGATGGGCATCATGCTAAGATAGGTATGCTTGCTGGACAATTTCTGTTTTGTTTATTTTCTCTGCTGACAGGACTTCTTGATAACTTAACATGGAGCATATTTGAAATCCTTTCTCATAGTTGATATTCTGTGAAGTGCTGATGGTCAAAAAATGAACAAGATCTTAACCCTTTGGCATGTCATTTTGTTTGACTATTTAAATGTTCTCCTTGTGTTTTCTTAAGATGTGAGGAAGACAACCTTCCTTGTTAATTGGATGCCATTTATTTAGATGTTCTTGCTGTGTATTCTAAAGATAGCTTGTCTATGTTTTTCCAGCATTATGGGGTTCTGAATTTCAAATCGTAAATTGGTTTTAGTGTACAGACCTGTGACAAGTAATTTAGCCCGAGTAGCAGTTATGTTGTTCATGTGTGATTACCAGTGGAAAAACCCATATATGGTCACTATTGCTTTTGACTCTGATCTTTGGAAAAATCTTCCTCCACATACAGACATTTTCAGTGGAACAATGGCACTGTGCATGTGAAAATAAGGACCACTTTTTGCATGGAATTTTTTTCTTTTTAATTACTTTTCTTCGACAAATATGCAAAAAAAAAAATTATAAATGTATATATAAAATTTTTGGAAATACAGCGATTTATTCGACAACTAAGTGAAGTTGCAAACTATTAGTCCTGGCTGAGCCTTTGGGTAGAATCCTTTGATCTGTCTTCAAACAGGTGAAACTCTTAAAAACATAAGCATTATGCAGCAGGGGCGGACCTACATTGTAGGTTGGGGGAACCCTGGCAACCCCTAAAATTTTGGAATCTCTTATAACCAGCAATTTTATATGAAGGTTCCTGCAGCTTTTTGTCTTGGCCACCCCAGAGTTTATGTCCGGCAGACATTTAAGAGAAAACAAGATGTCATCCATAAAGTAAAATAAAATACAAAACTGGCAGACTTTCTGATGCCCACATGGCCACCCATCAGACTCATGTGTCTACTTGATTCTAGCAACAATGCTTGAATTTTCCCATTCATTTTCCTTGTACTGCGTATATTAAAAAACAAAACTTTGGCTTGAATTTGTCATCACGTGAGTAGGTGGCCACTTGGTTTGCCCATGGCTTGGCTCCTTTTTGGGAATAAAGCTGCAGGCTGCCTTAGCACACCACTACACAACCTCTAAAGAAAAGCAATCCATTTCGACCTAGCTCTGAAACCAAAGGCAAACTAGCACAAACAAAAGTTAGCACAACCATCTTTGTCTTTAGTTCCGGCCACCCTAAACAAAATTTCTTAGTTCCGCCCTTGATTATGCATATGATTGTTAGTGATGAAAAATAAAGAAATCTTTTGGTGGATGACCTGGATGTCTGTACCCTAAATTATATTCTTATTGGTATTCGTCTTTCTGGAATGGGTTATCTGTTTGTTCTTGATTTTTTAAACATACAGGTAAATTCTGAGTAATTAACAATAATTTCTTGTTTGGTTATTGCAAGTCTTTGAACTTTTTTTTTTTTTTTAATTTCATTTTATTTTTTTACTATACAATTTGTAATTTCTGATGCTGTTTCTAACTCGGCAATGAACAATGTCAACAGGACGAAGTGTAGCTTTCCCCGGCCATCCTTTGGGTTCTGGTCTTACTCCAGCTGCCGCAAAGGCAAGAAATTTTGTACTGAAGATTTCACATTGATTTCGAGTGGCATCCCTTGAGGTCCATTAGCTTAACAAATATATTTATTTAGTTGCAAGACAGCCTGAAGCATCACATTTTTTGGCGTTTGGGGGGTGATTTAACTTGATATGATTGACACAATCTTGTGGCTAGTTTCTTGCTTATCCAAGTCATTTGGATTTCCAGGAACTGGGACTTGTAGCGGGAATTCCTGTTGGGACTTCACTGATTGATGCTCATGCTGGTGGTGTGGGGCTAATGGAAAGTGTTCCACTTTTGGATTCTGAAGCTAAAGGTTATTATGGCTTGTCAAAAGATTTTCTTACTATCATGATTTAGTAGCTTAACTTGGTATAATATGTTTTTCTTACTAAAAAACTATATATTTTCAGAGCGTGACATGGAAGCTATATGCCACCGAATGGTACTAGTCTGTGGAACTTCTACTTGCCATATGGCTATATCACGGAGCAAGTTGTTTATTCCAGGTGTCTGGGGACCATTCTGGTCAGGTACATTTTTGGAACTTCATGTTCAGTATGCCATTCTTTTAGGGCATGGAAAATTTAAGAATTTCTGCATCATTTAAGAATTTGGCATGTACTAAGTGATAACATAATTATCCTTTTCTGTCTTTCTATGTGTTCAGCTATGGTACCTGAATATTGGCTCACAGAAGGTGGTCAGAGTGCTACTGGTGCATTATTGGACCATGTAATTGAAAACCACGTTGCATCACCACGCCTTGCAAATCGTGCTGCTTCTAGATGTGAGATTGTTCACTCTAACTTAGTTTGTGGTACATGTTTACTAAAATAAACGGGGTGAATATCTTTCTATACAAATCTAATATAGGTTTATCTATATTTTCTTTTGTAATCTTCCAGCTATTTCTGTTTTTGAACTTCTGAACGAGATATTAGAAACAATGATGCTTGATCTGAAGCATCCATTTCTTGCTGCTTTGACCGAAGACATACATGTCCTACCTGACTTTCATGGGAACAGGTAAATGGTTATAGACCAAACTTTGATTCAAGACTTCTCTTCCAAAAATTAAGCTGCTAAATGGGTTATGTCTCAGGTCTCCTATTGCAGACCCTAAATCAAGAGGAATGGTCTGTGGCTTAACGCTTGACACAAGTGAGAAACAGTTGGCTCTTCTGTACCTGGCTACCTTACAGGGTATTGCATATGGTACACGTCACATTGTAGAGCATTGCAATGCCCATGGTCACAGTGTAAGAATATGGACCTACACTTCATACAGTTATTTGAACTAGATATACATCTTACCTTTCTTTACTCTACTTTTACTTATCAAAAAAAAGATATACATCTTACCCTATAAAAATGTTTTAACTTTGCGACTCACAAATGTGCATTTGAAGTTAAACAATACTTTAAAAATAAGAGAATTATGGGTAATATTGTATGTTTTCTGTGTATATAATTTTTTTTTTTTTTTTTTTTTCCTTTTTGGCTAAAACATTACATCCATACTTTTGGAGAAGAGTTTGTTTCAATGTATCCTTCAAAGTTTTCTATGCATTTTGAGTTTAAGGTTAAACTTTTAGCTTTCATTTATGTCCATTTTCTTTTTTAAGTAATCAAGATATTATTGAAAGCACAAGATGCCTCCAAGTACGTATGAAGTATACAAAAGAAAATACATAGCTAGAAGAAGAAAATAGAATAAGAAAATCATGACAACTTAAGACCAAAGGAGAAATATAAGCAGCTGTCCATAGTTAAAGAGTATTCAAGAAAAAAGACTTGAGCTCCTCCATGGCATTCTCACGATCTGTAAAACTCCTGTCATTCCTTTGCCTCCAAATACATCATAAAAGACAAAAGAATACCGTCTTCCACACAGCAGCACTCCGAGTGGTATCAGCAGTCCATCAACATGCATACAAATCAATAACTCGACTAGGCATAACCCAAGAAATCACAAAGTGACTATAGAAAGCATTCCATAAGGCACACGCCACCTCACAATGAAGATGAAGATAATCCACGGACCCCCCATTTCTTTTGCACATGCAACACCTATTGATCACTATAACATGCTACTTTCTAAAATTATCCATAGTAAGGATCTTTCCTAGGGTCGCCGACCAAACAAATAAAGCTAAATACTCTTCCAAGGGGAAAGAGAGCCTTCCTTGCAACTCAGGATACTATAGAAAGATCTAACATCAAACAATCCTCTTTTAGAAGGGGCCCACCAAAGCTTATCTTCACGGACTCAAGTGACATTGATTGAATATAACAACCTAAAGAATGAAGCAAACACATCCATTTCCCAATCATGAGCTGCTCTGACAAAACTAACCTTCCATTGATTGGACCCACCAAATAGCTCCAAGTGAGCTGCTATAGAAGCATCCTTCACACATGCAATACCAAATAAAGCTGAAAAAGGCTTCCTTAGGGCCCTTGTCCCCACACCACATATCACGCTAGAATTTAACTTTTGATCTATCTCCCACCTCAAATTTGGTATGACTTGAGAACTTCCTCAAAATCTTCTTAATATTCTTCCATAACCCCACCACATATGCCCTAAGAGGCTCATTAGAACACAACACACCCAATGAACTGCTAAGTTTGGAGTCCACGACAACTCTCCTTTAAGCCTCTCTCTCATGCATATAGTGCAAAAGCCATTTCTCTAAGAGAGTCCGACTGAACATTAGTAAGTTCTAAATCCCCAAACCTCTCTCTTCAATTGGTTAATAAACCTTGGACCAGCTTAGTAGGTGAAATTTGAACTCTTCTCCTAGCCCACCCCAAAGGAAGTCACGTTGAAGCTTCTTAATACGGTTTGCAACACTCACATGGAGAGGGATACATAGGCAAATTGGAAAGTGTGCTCTTGATGAGGGTAACCCTCTCACCTTTAGACAAATACATCATTTCTCAACTGGCCAACCGATGCTCTATCTTTTCAATAAATCTGTCCCAAATAGACTTGGCCGTATGAAGCTTTCAATGGGTGACCAAGATACTTCAAACGCAAAGAAGCAACCCCACAGCCCAAAATACCAGCCAGCCCATCCACTTCATCAACACATAAGAAGCAACACTTCAAGCTTGAGACAGCTTCAAAACTTAAGAACAAACACCGTAAATGGCGCAAATGATCTGGGTCAGCCCCACCGAAAATCAGTGTCATCTGCAAACAAAAGGTGAGAGATTTCAATCCCCCCATATTTTTATTTTAAGGGTTTTTAAATTGCCAAGGCAAGATTGGGATCGAATATGCACCCGAACCCCACCGCACATTGTCATCACCTAAGCCTAGGCTTTACGGGCCAACTTGTTGAAAATATGTTATCCTTTAGTTTTTTAGTTGCTGTAGTTCATTTGCTATTATACTTTCCAATTCTACGGTGACTTCCACTATTTGTACTCTTTTAAAAGTAATATTATGTTCCCCCTTTTCAAAGTTTCTTCCTCCACATCAGTGCTAGTCTTATGAGAGGAACTAGAACACAGCACCATCAACATGATTTTGAAACTCCTTGCCTGGTGGAGGCTGGGCTACCTGTCCTGAAGAAAGGTAAAAGAATGGAAAGGTTAAAGCCCATTCACTTCCAAGATCGTTGGTCTTCCCACTTGCTTTGAAAGATGTCAAGGGCTGGAGAAGAAGATTAGAAGGAATTTCTGTTGCTTTAAGTTTTAGCTTTCAAGTGGGCCCACTTTGTACCTACTTAATTCAAATAAGCCACCATTACACCAAGGGGCTTCCCGGAAGAAATTTCAAGAACGCTGGAGACCAGTGATCAAAAAGAGGATATGAAGTTGGTGTGATGCAAGTGGCTCAAATGATCTTCTAGCAATACCCTGTTGTTGAGCAGTATTAGCGTCCCATCAGAAACTGAGAACAGTGTGTCGATGAAGTGCTTATTGATTTTTATAAGGAAAATAAAAATCAAGAAATGACGTAATGCTCTGGCATTGATGCTGTATAGAAATGTACTACAAAATGAAATATATCAGTTTAGAGTGGATTATTTGTGGTCTATTCAAAACTTGGCAAATAAACATATCTATTTGGTGCATGAACAGCTGTTAAGGCCTCATGCAAACCATTAGCAAACCTTGGTACGCCATGTTGCTTAATAAATAAACAGTTGAGAAGCATAAATTTTTTGATTATAATGACTGGAAAGGACCGCTTTATAGCTGAGTAGGTGAATGCTTTTCTAGATTATTATTCTTTTTACAGTTGTTTAAACCTTGAATCTTTTTTTTGATTCTTCTTGTACAGATTGACACAATACTTGCATGTGGTGGCCTTGCAAAGAACCCCTTATTCATTCAAGAACAAGCAGATATCATTGGTATCTCTCTCTCTTTTTCTTTTTTCTTTTTCTTTTTGGGGGGGGGGGGGGGTTGGGTGGATTGTGCGCATGTAAAGTCAATATTTTAGGGTTTCTTTTCTTTTTCTTGTTGCTTTACTGTAGCAGATGATTAGAACTTTCTGCAAATTGTATACAATGATTAGAACCTTCACTTTTTTGGAGCATGCGCAATGGTGTTATATAATTTTACAATTTATTGATTGTGCTTCAAATTGTGTCATCAGCTTAGCATGCAGTAATTATGTAGTTTACTCATACGATAGGTTGGTTTGTTCAGTGAACTGGACCTTTGTTTCCTGTTCTGATTATGAATATTGCTAAGAAATGGCTGGACTGGCTAACAATGGTTGACACTTATTGACACATTGCTACAGGACAGCGTATAGAATCTCTTACCTAGGGGCTGCTTTGTAAAGGAAAGGTGGTTGGATGGTTCTAATTTGGTGGGAAATTAAATTGATGAGGTCCTGGGGGTTGATTTCATTGTATAGATTCTGTTGGACTGTAAACAGAGATCCACTTGCAGAGAATAGTAGTGTGGAGCAGTAAGGATAGTATGCTGACAATGAAGAGAATAAAAAAGTGCCATGAGCAAGAAAGAATAGAAGCAGAGACAGGAGAACTCCTAGGCAACGTGTCCTTAAAATACTCAACTTTCATAAATTCATCTCATTCATTGATAACAATTGGCCACATTTAAGAATCTATCTAATAGACTTGCTTGACAAGTAAAACTCTCCTAAATGTTAATAATAAATAAATAGAGAGAAGAAGAAGAAGACCATATGAAATCAAATCAGACTTGATACTTACCTAATTAAGGCTGCTAGATAAAGCTAATAACTAAAAGACCAAGAAAGCACACTTCGGACCTTAAGAAAAACCCTATACATAGGCCTATATCATATGCACAAAACCCTTAGATTCGCAAATCTGAATATGAAAAGACAGCGATTGAATTCCATGGCAGCTGCATCAGGTGTACAGTGTAAATGTGGATAAGTAAATTAACCTTCTGATAAATCTACGAGGGAAGAGAAGTCATGAAGAATGCCCTGGATATTTTATTTAGTTCATTTTAGCATTACACTATTCATGTTAACTCTTGGCCTACTTGTTCATGATTGTTGTAGGTTGCCCTATAATTCTTCCACGTGAGAGTGAGTCTGTGCTTTTGGGTGCTGCCATTCTTGGTGCAGTTGCTGCAAGGAAATATTCTAGTCTGATTAAGGCCATGAGGGCCCTGAATGCAGCTGGTCAGGTATGGTTCTTTTATAGCATTATAATTCCTTGATCATATTTCTTCATATTAAAGATAGCCAATGAGGTGAGAAAAGTGTTCAAGCTCAGAAAGGAACTTGAACATTGGTCTGGGGTAAAACTTTCCGCATGATTTGTTATACCGCATAGTTGGCATCTTCATCGTATTTGGTCTTGATTCAGAAGCAATAGGACATAAAAAATTTTGATACGTCAAACTTGCACAAACAGCACGGCATCATTTCAGATGTTATCTATATGCTATGTTTTGTGAGACTGCATATGAGGCCTAGGTTTATAGTTTGCATTTGTCCTTTTCATGTTTGAATTTTGGCAGGTCATTCATCCATCTAAAGACCCAAAGGTGAAGAAGTACCATGATGCCAAATACCATATCTTCCGGGAGCTTTATGAGCAGCAGCTGTCTCATCGTTCTATAATCGCTCAAGCCTTGGCCTAGTTAACGTGCTGCTTGGTCAATGAAGACATCTGGATTCTCCGATTAATTGATTGCGTTCGTGACACAGGATAATTGTTGTCTTCTTCAAGCAAAAAAAAGGTTAGCCCATGCGAAGATTGGATAGGCATGTGGGGTTCACATATTCGAGAAGAAGAAATTCTACAGGATAATGTGTAAAGCCTTGATTTTCAGCATCACAATGGAGAAAAATATACAAAGAGAGTGGAAGCAGTGATAAAGGAATTGAAAAGTCACCCAGAATGATATACAAAAGCAATGTTAAAAGTCACGTTTTTGAGCTTCTTTTGCTCTACTTCTCTCCTCTTTACTCCTTAAGAGAGAAAAATAAGATAAAAGTTCAATTCAAATGAGTTTTGAGTATACACAAAAGTAGTTCTGATTAAGAAGCAATTAACCTTACTTTCCTCAGGTCCATACAGATAGACCATCCCAATATATTGCCACAAACTTCCTTCTCAACTCCGAATCTAAGGTCTTACAATTATGGCTGCTGTTTGAATTCAACTGAACGTCAATTTTTTTTTCCTAAGCCCTTCTTTACGCCCCTCCACCAACCAGTTCACAGAGTTCAACCAGACAACTTACGGTCAGGTTGGGACCGTCTATTACCGTCTTTCTTGTAAACCGTAAGGTTTATAGATTGGCACCAACTTCCTCGAGTCAGTTTAGTGGTAGTTTCCCGATGGTGAAGCTTACGGGTGTCGACCATAAAAAGTAATCCCTTGAAGTAATCGACTATATTAGGGCTCACGAACCGCAACAATGTTAACATTTTGCTCATTGGTGATTGTTCAATTTTTTTTTTTTTAAACATGTGCACACAAGCGGGAGGAGAAATTTGAATTAGTGATCTCTATTTCATGAGGCGTAATCTCCAACCGATTGAGCTACCTCTTAGGGATGTGGTTAATCAATTTAATGTTGTAAATGATGGCAATCACCCGTGGTGGAGTGATGGTGGGTGCATACGGTTTGTAAGATCTTCTTGCATTAGATTGACAGTAGATCTGGTTGTAGTTCGCACCCACTGTCATATCATCACCAGATTTAAATGATCTCTTTGTTAGCAAGGAAATGGTTTAATTTTCAGTTGTAAAAGTTGTATGAAATGGAATTAGCATTCTGAAGAATAATCTCCCCTCACCAATGGGCCTTCTGCGGCCCATACTAACGGGAGAGGAAATGGTCTGTGTCCTAGTGTAGATGTTCATCAGTTACGAAGTCTAAAGAGAACCATAAACGAAGAATGTTTTTTTTATGCTTAAAAAAAAAAAAAAAAAAAAAAAAAAAAACTACCATTTTACAAAAATACTTTTAACCATGACTAAACCAATACATATCTCGGCGGTGAGGTTAAAATTGCACTTAAATGGGCATCACATCACGTGAGGCTTATTTGCCCACAACTAGGGCTGTAAACGAACAAAGCCACCCGTGAGCTCGCTCGGGATCGATTCAATAAAGCTCGGCTCGTGCCCGACTCGATTATTAAATGAGCCGTTCGTGGACACGAAACTATACTCGATTGTTAAACAATACATACTCGTATAAAACCCGACTCGCTCATTTAAAGTTCGTGAACATACTCATATAGGGGCTCAACTCGCTTATTAGCGCGACTCGTATATATATATATATATATATATATATATATATATATATATATATAACTTATTAAATAGTTTATATATTATAAATAGTATTTATGCTTATATAGTATGTAGCATAAATACTAAATATATATAGTTAAAATATTAATAATGTAGTCATATCATTTATAACTATTTATAGTTAACTAGTGTATTGTGTATTAAGCTAAGTTAACTAATTAGTTAATTGGTTTAGTTATATATAGAGAGAGCTAATTGGTCAATATAAAAAAAAAATGTTAGATAATTTGTATATATAATAAACGGTTTTTTTTATCAAAGTTGCCCTCAATTTGTTGGTTGGGAAGTAAAACGTTTTTACTAATATAATTTGTCTCATTTGGAAGATGAGTCATTTAAGTTAAATTTTTTTTTTTTTTTTTTAAAAAAAAGTTTGTATTAGTTGAGCCAACTCGGCTCGGCTCGCCCGGCTCAACTCGGCTACTAGGCGAGCTTGAGCTCGACTCGCACAAGGAATTTTCCTTAGTGAGCCGAGCCAAGCTTAAATTTTGGAGCTCGGCATGAGCTCTGCTCGAGCTCGAGCTCATGAAATTTTTAAATGAGCCGAGCTTGGACAGCCCTGACTCGCTCAAGCTCGACTCGTTTACAGCCCTACCCACAACTACGCGGATACAATTGAGTAAATATTAATAAAAAAAATTAAATTAAATCTTCTTTTATGTTTTTTCAAAAATGACATTTTTAAAATTACTATTGAATTTATGATATATGATTATTAATTTAAATTTTGATCTATGATAATTTTAAAAACCACATTAATTTTATTTTATTTTTCTCCAGATTGAAAACAAAAGTCTAGAGAGAGAGAGATTGCCTTTTCTCTAGAACTCTATTTTCCTCTTCCTCCCAACAACACCAAAGAAGAAATCAAAGAGAATCTAGATCTTCCCTCCTCCTCCTTCCCTAGCAGTGTTCGGTGTCTTCTTTGTGGTCTCATTGGTTCTCCGTTTCTAGTGGGTTTGCTTTAGATCTAGATTTAGTTTTTTCAACCTTAAATTTGATCGTCTTTATCAGCCAAGGCGTGTCTTCTTGGAGATGTCTACCATGCCGTGCTCTTTCATTGCTGCTTGTGGAGATTTTTTTTTTTTTTATTCTTTTTTATTCTTTTTGTCTTGGCCTTCAGGTCGAAGATGAAATTCTCTCCTGACATTCGGGCCAAGGATGAGTAGATCGATTTGGAGGTTTATCTCTCACAACTAGATTTTTAGTTTTTTTCTTTTTGTCCTGGCCTTCGGGTTGAGGATGGAATTGTCTCCTAACCTTCGGGCCAAGGATGAGTAGATTGGTGTAGAGGTTTATCTCTCTTGGCTGGATTTTTAGTTTTTTTGTTGTTTTGATTTTAATTTTTTTTTTGCATTTAAGCTACCCATATCCTAAATCTATTCCTTAACCGTAATTGTACATTGATTAACGGAAGCTTGAAGTCATAGATATGTACTTGATTGTAAAATTTTTATGATTGTATCTATAACTTTGTAATTTTACAACATTTGGCTATGCTTTTTCTCAGAACTTTATGCTCTGTGTTGTAAGAGTTGTATGTTTTTTATATTTCATCAATGAAATTTACAGATGTCCATTCAAAAAAAAAAAAAAAAAAAAAAAAAAGGCCACATTAATTTTGAAAGATCATGTGTCTTCCTTCTAGCATTATTCAATAGAATGAGGTATGTATCACGAGTTTCCTTGCAACAAGAATACCAGTAAATTTCTCCAATTGGAACCCCCTAATTTAGAATTCTTAGGTGATATCCTAAGGTGATGAATGTTGTATGACCTGAAATTGAAAAAAGCCTAGATGTGTACATTGCCACATTATCCAATATCGCTCTTGAATTCATGTTAAAGTTGATGTAATTTGACTCCAACAGCTAGAGAACAAAGTTGCACATGTTTGTCCGCCATTGACAGAACTAGCCAGTCTTTTACATATAGAGGCCTTCTGGCACCCCTTCTTTCTTTTTGAACATCACCTTCTCCTTGGCTTTCTTGAAGTCTCCGTGTGTTACCTGAAGCAAATGCAAGAGGTGTCAACAATTAAAGTGAGCTAATCCCAAGAAGACGTAATAAATCAATCAGCTGATATGTGATAATGCAGACCCAAAAATGCAAAAGCATACTTTGTGGAGACTAATGCCCAGAAAACGGCATAACATATGAGTTCAACAATAGAAGATAGGCAGCTATTAAAACTTCAGAAATTGATGAGAAGAAAAAAAAATGAAGACTTCAAAATATATGCGCTCATGTCTGCAAGAGTTGCTACTTTACACAAGCAGGTATTGAAGCACATGCTGCAAAATCAAGTGTACACCATGAATGTGAAATGAAACATCAAATAGATTCAGCCTTGCAGGTAATGATAAGTTCCATGTCACTTTTTTTATTGGGTTGGCGGGAGCGGAGAGGTCCAGAACAAGTTGATTTTCAAGCATGCAAGTGTTGGGACAAAGAAGGTAATAAAGTAGATGTGTCACCTTCATACGGCGCTCTCTTAAAGCAAGCAAGCCAGCCTCAGTACAAATTGCTTTGATATCAGCCCCAGAAAATTCATCTTTAGTCATCACAAACTCTTCCAAGTTGACATCATCTGACAAAGTCATTCTTGATGTGTGAATCTGCGTTCCAAAAATCAAACACATATTGCGATAAGACTATATATTCACAATGGTAGTCCATTTCTACAAGTGTTTTACCCAAAGTACCTGGAAAATGCGCCTCCTTGTTGTTATGTCGGGCAGAGGGAACTCAATCTTCCTGTCAATTCGACCAGGACGCAGCAAGGCAGGATCAAGACTTTCAATTCTATTCGTAGCAAGAATTACTTTGACATCTCCTCTTGAATCAAAACCATCTAACTGGTTCAGCAATTCTAGCATAGTCCTTTGAATCTCACGTTCACCACCTGAATGTGCATCATACCTGGGAAACATAGATAAATAATAATGAGATCAAAAGCAGGGCTTGCATACACGAAATATGACAGTGCTACATTAACTACAGTACCTTTTTGTGCCTACTGCATCAATCTCATCAATGAAGACAATTGATGGTGAAAGGTCATCCGCAACTCGAAAGAGTTCCCTGACTAATTTCGGCCCATCACCCAAGTATTTCTGAATTAACTCACTTCCGACCACACGCAAGAAAGTCGCCGCTGTTGAGTTAGCCACTGCCTGAAATACAATATAAGAGCATAATCAGAGTCCCCAAGCAACATCTAAAATGGCTTAATATGTAGGAAAATCCATGGTGACTGAATTCCATGCAGATAGTCAACTTGCACGTTTTAAATGTTGATTGAATACCACGGAGAAAGGGATATGACATTCCATCACAATCTGAAAGCAAGAGCCAAACTGACTATCCAACTTGTAGATGGCAATATTCACAACAAAATCCATGTGTCCCGAATAGAAGATTATTTTTTATCTTTTCAAATTTTTGTGGTGGATTCAGTCCACAAAAATATTAAGAGAAAATGTTTGTTTTTTTTTTTTTGCTAAATATAAAGTGCGTAAAAACATTAGTCACTTCTTTTTTCTATGATAAAATCATTAGTCATGCTATTTTTTACCGGTCGACATCAACATTATCCTTGTATTGCACTTTACAACGACTTAAAGAATTTCATTGGAATTAGAAGAAGTTTCTGCAGGCATTGACATGCGTATGGGATACCGATTGATATCCAACATATGTGCAAACAAAACATCATTTTCGATTAAAACAAAGAAAAAATACAATAATTTCTAGACATCTTTAAATTTGAGAACAAGTTATAAATAACTAGATCAGGCAGTTTGTAGTGAAATACCCAGTTTTGCAGCTCTGGAGTATCTCAGTTCCTATTTCTTTTTTGCGCGAGATGTTTAATTTTGGTTCGTATAGACACACCTCTATGTTTTTATTTTTTGTCCCAATAAAACTTATTCATATCCAACCATGACAACGTTAAGCCTCTTGCGTTGTCCATGCCATTTATATAAAAACTTGCTCAAACAAATGAAATGTATAAGATAAAGGTCTAGACGTGTTTCTTTTTATTGGTAGTAAAACGTGCAAATTGTAAGGAAAATTTGAACAAAACGTACTGTAAGATATTTTGAAAAGAATAAGTAATTCTTATAGGATGCCTAGGAATAAACCAAATATGAGAATCTCATATTCCAAGATATCCTATAAAGAAAAGAAAAGATACCCCCTGAAAAGATACTGATACCCAAACTTGATGAACTCTTTGTACATTAACATTTGAAACCCCATGGAAAAGAATAATACAACTTATACCTGAACTTAATTCTTTTTTCTGTCCCCCCTCATAACAATAACTTTCTTAAAACACCACCAACTAAATCATTGTACACAACATTGTATGTATAATTACTACAAGCAATACATAATGATGAAACTAATGCAAAAAAAATCTGACCTACAAATGACATTCAGCATGGAGGAAAAAGGTGTGCTGAACCTTGTAACCTAAGCTCAACTTTTCTTGCAACGGGATTCCAGAGTCTAAATATTGCCTTCAGATTTCAACAGATCATTCATCTATAAATAACTGAAGGTTTTTAATTGTAAAGAATGTGAAGAAGGCACCCTTCCAGCAAACTTTATGAGACAATGCAACTTAAGTATTTTTTTTTTTTTACAAGAAGAAATCTACGTTATCAAAAGATAATCAAATCACATCAGACAATTGACAAATTGTGAAAGGAATATGATTCTTTTTTCCATACTGGTTATTTTTTGGGTTGTGTCAAACTAACAAGCAGTATGGGGAAAAAAAGATCACAGACAACCACAAACTTAAAATATATAACATAAATATGCACCTTGGCAAGCAAAGTTTTCCCTGTCCCAGGCTCCCCATATAGTATGACTCCTTTGGGGGGTTTGATACCAATATCTTCATACAATTCAGGATGTGTAAGAGGAAGTTCCACTGCTTCTTTGATTTCCTGAATCTGGGCATCTAACCCACCTATGTCAGCATACGACTCCAGTGGAGCCTTCTCAACTTTCATTACAGACACCATAGGATCAACCTCATCTTGAAGAAGCCCAACCACAGAAAGGACCTGAACAGAGTGTAAACAACACAAAATAGCATTCAAAATTTCAAGCTAGACATAATTGATGTGATTGGTATTTAAACATGTTGGTAATTAAATTGACCCATGGAGCATCCACATGGGTTAGTGAAGTTATAATTCAAAATGAGATAATCTTAAGGAATATCAAATAGTGGGTGAGGCAGTTACTTGATAACTCCCCACTAGTGAAAATTCTAAGGAGACTAGTAGCGTCCTAGGTGACAAAAAAGAGCTCTAACTCATGAGGTTGTGCATTGGACATGGCTGTAAGAAAAGCAATGAATCCAACTTGTGGAAGATCCGCTTGGATTGAGGTATATATCGAATAATCCGAAAGTTAGTTTTTAATTCTTTTTGGTCTCTTAAACCTAGTCCTATGGAGACAAGGAAAGAACCCTAAACCTCTAAAAGACCCCTTATAGCTTTGTGCCACCATAGCCCCCTCATTCTCTCAAATTTTTGACAACTTTCTCAAGAGCACACACACCCTTTAGCCCCTGTACCATTTGGCTACCTCCTAGACTTGAGAAAACTATACTTCTCTTCAATTTTCTCTCATCACGTGACCAAGGAGGAGGTTGAACAGCAACTTCTCATCAAGTGTTTCAATCTCAAATTGAATTTTCAATACCCTTTGATCTCAATTCAATCTTCTATGCATGATTATGATTATAGCTTCTTGTGTTCACTTCAAATATGTGAAATTGATCTCATTTTGTTTTTTATTTCATAAACAAGGTCT
This sequence comes from Corylus avellana, assembly GCF_965113065.1. Taxonomy (NCBI): domain Eukaryota; kingdom Viridiplantae; phylum Streptophyta; class Magnoliopsida; order Fagales; family Betulaceae; genus Corylus; species Corylus avellana. Next base: position 16,044,840 of record NC_142498.1, read on the forward strand.
TTGGAAGGTAACGTTTATGTAAACAAATTTTCTCATGCATGATACATCACATACATGATTTATCAAAGATTAGAACCATACAACATAGTTTTCAAAATAGTCGGGTGTCATTTTTTTTTTAATAACGAGGAACCCCTCCTAGGTAGGGCCACATTGTGTACCCACCCCTATTAAGTAAACCTCGGACCCGTGTAAAGCGCCCCATTCACACGGATCGGGTAATACTCCGGCTTTGCCGGCGGGCTAGCCTTAAGGAATTGTTGGCACCCAAGGGGATTCAAACTTTACATCTCATGGACTACCACAAAGACCAAGGCTCTTACCACTTGAGGTGTCAATTTTCATAGAGCATGAAACGTTTTTTGATAAATCATAGTAAAGCATGTAGTTGTGTTTGTTTTTCAATTAAGATTCATGAACCCATGATTTCTACGATAGTAGCATATACTTTTTTTGATAGTAGCATATCATCAAATTTTTCATGATTTCTCAATGGTTTACATCATTTAAACCAAGTTTTTTACATATTGTTATATGTTAACTATGTACAAACTAGAAGTTGTTTTGTATCACCTTATGAAAACCTTATTTCATGTTCTGTTTTTAAATTGATTTTATGTATGAATTAAAAACATCATGTAATACTTGACCATAGGCTGGCCAATCCATACGGTGCCCAAAATTGATATTTTCAAGTCTACGCCTGACTACATGTTTTAGAAACATTTGAATCACCAAAAGAACTTTCAAAAATTGTTTTAAAGTGTGATTTAGTGGTCCGTACAGAACCTCCAAAGGCTAAAAGCCTGTTTGAGATTGCGTTAAAGAGCTTAAAAAATATTTTTAGTACCTAAAAAGTTGTGCCAAACAAAAAGCTAAAATGTTTCATTAAAAACTCAAAAAGTACGCATTTGACTTTTTTATTTTAAAAATGGCCAAAACGCACTTTTGGCAAAAGTTTAAAAATGAAGTTTTGCCAAAAAACTCTTTTTGACATAAAAGCTGTATTTCTCAAACACAATCTCAAACATGCTTTAAGGGCTTGTTTGGGTGTGCATTTGAAGGGCATAAAAATGCGTTTAACACTCAAAAAATCCGTTTGAAGAAAAAAGTACATGTTTGGTAAAAAAAATTGAAAGCGCTTTTAAGGGTCCAAAAGCCAAAAAATGGCCAAAGCGCACTTTTGGCAACAGCTTAAAAATGAAGCTTTTGCCAAAAGGGTTTTTTTGAATTAAAAGCTTTATTTCTCAAACACTATCTCAAACATGCTCTAAGAAATCATTCCCAAAGTCCTCAAATTAAGTTTTTAGTCAAGTAACTGATTTCAACATATTCTAGGCAATCTTAGGATTCATATTGAATTGACTTTTCAAGAAAAATCACACACATAGCTACTGATTTAATTAAAGTGCATGAATTTCATACAAAGATTTTAGAACACATGTTTGATCAAATTAATTTAGGTTATGGGCTGCAAGAGGCATTTGTAGCTAATTGGGCTCAAACTAAGTAAGTGTGTAGCTGAGCCCGATTAAGCGATTTTGGGCTTTAAAATGTGGAACTTAGTTTGAAGAAGGTCCAGGGGGACTGATCTTGGTGATTTCCCAATTTAGAAGGCCCATGAATAATTTTAAAGAAATTCAGGAAAGTTTTGGACGTTTCTAAAATAAAATAGGCTAAAAAGCATTTTTATAGAAGAAAATGTTTTAGAAATTTTGAAGGCCTAAAAAAAATGCTTTTGCAATGATTCCCCCAAAAAGGAGGTTTAATCTAATTAAACCATGACCCCATATTTTCAAGAAAGAACCTTAAGAGGGGGAAAGCCAAGAAATGTCTTAGTTTAGGGCCAACTTTTAACTAGGGTTATAATTGTTTAGGCTTAGGCAGTTAGGGCTAACATGTCAAGTCTTGTGACTTAGGTTCTTAGAAATCGATCAAACTACCTGCAGTTTAGAGATAAATGGTATTCCTTACCCCTTCTGCGTACATGTTTTACATTAAGTTTTGATAAAGGTTATGATTTTATCTATGTTATGAACTGTTTTCATGAAATGACTTTATCAAGTTATGACGTGCATTTTAATATGTTCATAACTGCTTTGTTGTTCATATTTATGACCTTTGAGCCTCTGATTCTTCTAGGTTAACAAATCTAACCTTAGCGGATTGGGGGTGTTACACTCCATGTTGCTACTTTAGTATGTTATCTTAAGACCATGATTAATACGGTCCCGCAGAGCATGTCTAGGAGAGCAGTCAAGTCTAAACGAATTGACATGAGTATCAGGGGCAAATTGTTTGAAGCACACCTTTATTTTATTTTATGGCTCATAGCCCTGGCAATTATGTCTTTTTTATTAACCCCTATTCAGGTTGTGTGCATATTTGATTGATACTAATTCATGGACTAAATAAGCAACTACCTCCTCTACTCTCGGTTCTCATTTTCTCTCTCTACCCTAGCGGTGGTGCGTCTAGGTGCGTCACGCTAGGGTTCTGCTTCATATCGTCATATCGGCGCTCGGCCGTTTTGCGGGGTTCAAGTTTTTGCAGTAGAGTAGCGTCTTTGGTCTGTTTTGTATAGATCGTGAAGGTGTCTTCATTGCTGGGGTTTGTGTCAGGGTGTTCATCTTCTTTGGTGATGAAGCGTTCTTCTTTTGGGTTGGCTGCATGAGGTTGGGTATGGAGAATTGCTTCTTTGTGGAGGCCAAATCCTTCTCCTTTTTGGTGGAAACAGGTAAGTCAGAGCTCTAGCTAGAGGAAAGGAAGAAAGGTTTTACTGGGGTTGTCTCCTTGGGCTTGAGGTGTGTAGCCTAGTTGATCAAGATGGTTGAAGAGGTGCTACTGAGTACTGGAGCCGAGGAGTTCGTCAAAACAACCCCGGAGGCTTCTAATGTCGTCACCGTCAAGAGGGGAGGCAACAGGGATGAGAGATTTTTGGAGGTGGCATTTCAAGTTATGGGCTGCCGAAGAGGGTTCATTTTGCTACCAGAAGGTCGTGAAGGGCGGAGATGGAGTAGATTTTCTGGGGAGCTGAGCAAAGCTATTGCTTTCTTTGAAGCCATGAAAGGTCCTCCTTCTGATCCTAGTCTTGGGATGGGGGTATTTCTTCAACCACAAGCAAAGAAGACATCTACGCAGACATTGGTTCAACCCTTGGGTGCACTTGTTGAAGATGCTGCAGCCGGTTCTTCTCAAGATGCTGAAGATGGGGGTAGGGTTGTTTAGAGCAAGAAGGGGGTGCGATTTTTTCTCCTTTGGGCGTGGAAGGGAAGCTTTGAGAAGGGGTTAGCCGAGTTGGACCAGGTGATGGCTTCATTTTGGGCTGGGTTGGTGTGGTTTGGGTTACAATTTGGGCTGGGTTGTGTGCCCAATGCGGCTTTTTGGCGAGCGCACAAGCCCAACCGCAAGTATAAGCCCACAGTTCAACTTGCTTACAAACGACCTCGTAAGCCCAACCCCAATATTAGGGATAGGTCTGACCTGGATCTAGTGTCACCGATGATGTTGTCAAAGGCTTCGCCAGAGTATACTCCGGTAGTTGCAGTTGGTATGGTCCATAGGTCGTCAGAGGCTTCGATGGAGGTTCTTCCAATGGCAGTGATTTTGGATGGGCTTTATGTTGGGTCTGATTCGGCGAGCCTGGTGGCATCATAGATGCAAGCTCATCACCGGTTTCCCTCCAAATAACGTCGAAATCTCAAATTTCGACTTCTTCTCCTGTGATGGCGCAGCACAATTTTGGGGGGGATCCCCTAACCGGCGATAAGTTTTCTTCAGTGTGGATTTCTTAACCCCCTGGTTGCCGGTAGCCATGGGTCAAAGCACGGTAGCTTCAAGTATGGTCCCTCCTCCATCCATGCCAACAATTATCTCTAGGTTGGATCCAAGAGGGACTTGGGCTTTTGATTTGAGGGCAGAAGGGACCTCTAACCTAGTGTATACTCCCCAGAAGGTTAAGGGAAGAAGGGAGATCCTAAATTTAGACTGCTCCATTAATTACGAGGCGAAAGGTGCTTCCTCTAGGCGGGGGAAAGGCAAGTCTCAGGCCATCTAGCGTTGAGGGCATCAAGGGGTCTTGGCTTTTGCTTTGTGGTTTTTGGGTTTGTCGGGTTTTAGTTTTGTGGGGTTTGGGTTTGAGAGCATGGGTTGGAGCCTCTGTGTATACTGCTTGTGTACTTAGGAGTGCCTTACACTTTTTAATATATTATTATTCATAAAAAAAAAATAAATAAATAAAAAAAAAATAAAAAAAAATTGTCTGTTTTATTTTTGATATAATCATGAGCATATTAGATGGTACAAGGTCAAGCATTGCTTTGAGCTGTAAACTCATGAGGGATTAAAGATGCTTGATTTGGTGTGATCACATAGTTTGGGACATGGACGATATATAATGAGTGGTATGCTATGTTAGTTAGATGGTGACTTAATATAGCGCTCCTACCCTATGCTTTCTCTTCAGGTCACACACTTCATTTTATGTATGAAGAGATGATTGAATGAGAGATCAAGAGGAGAAAGTGTATGGACAATGTACTCAATGTGGTTGAGTGTGAGATGGAAATTAAATTGACCAGTGGAGCGTCCACATGGGTTAGTGGACTTATAATTCAAATTGAGTCTTCCCTTTTTCCTTGGAAGAGCATTTGGAAGGTGAAGGCTCCACCTCATATTACTTTCTTCACTAGGGCAGTAGCTTTGAGTAAAATCCCTACAATTGATAACCTTAAGAAGCGGGGTGACCCTTGTCAATTGGTGTATCGTAAACCACCTCCTCATCTATTGTGAGTTTAGTAACGAGATATGGCACTTGGTTCTCATTTTATTTGGTCGTAGGCCATGCCTAACAATATCCTAGAGCTACTTCAATGTTGGAACAGGCAAAGATGAAGACAATCCAAAAGGGCCATATGGAAAGCCATCCCTGCTTTACTAATGTGGAGCATTTTGAGAGAAAGAAATAGACATCTTTTCAAGGACCGTGAGTCTAATGTGCTACAATTAAAATCCCTCTTGTTGAGATCCCTTTTGGATTGGGCTGTAACTTTTGTTCCTAATTTCTCTTCCTCTAATCTGGTAGATCTTGTTAACTTTTAGAATTTCGACCCAAATAAGGTGGTTACAAACTTACATGTACGAGAGCTTTTCTTCTTTTCTAATAAATTATTATTCATCAAGATAATTCAAATTGAGATCTTTTAAGAATTATCAAATAGTAGGTGAGATGGTTATTTGATAACTCCCCACTAATTTGGACTATAATAGGACTCCTCTATTTTGAGTTGCTAAATACTCTCTTCATACGACTCTAATAGAGAGATTCTACATTGTCCTCGGAGTGCTATTGTGTGAAAGATGGTCCCCCTATGCCTTATGTGATGTTTATGGAGGGAAAGAAATGTGAGATGCTTTGAGGACTTTGAGGACCTTGTAGAAGCTCACGTCCTTTTCCTTCTTTACTCTTTTCACTTGAACAGCTACTTGGTTAGCTCCGTTAGTAATTAGTTTTTCCGATTTTCTTGTTCCCTTTTCTTCTCCTAATTAGGCTTTCTCTTGTATACTTCATGTATACTAGGTTGCACCCCTTGCGCTTTTGTTATCTACAACATTACTTAAAAAAAAAAAAAAAAAAAGTTATAGAAAAGCACTCAAAAAAATTACGAAAAATATTGTTCCTCTCTCTGCATCATAATCTCAAATCTCTAAGGTAATCATCACTTGCCCTAGAATTTGAAGTGTGTAAAGGAGACTCTAGTAGCCTCCTCGGTGACGAAGAAGAGCTCTAGTTAACGAGATCGTACATGAAGATCCACTTAGATTGAGGTATATCGAATAACCCTCATTTAACAAAACCTATAGTCCTCCTTTATCATCATTCCAGTGTCTATCCATTTCTCGTCTGGCTGTGACTCCAATAGAAGTCTATATTAAATGTTTGATGTATAGAGTTTAACCTTTCAATAACCACCGTAAACACCTTTTGATCCTTAAACAGTTGGCCAAACTCAGAATCCTTAAATTCCAATATCAACAACTTCTAAAGCCAATTTGAAGCTAAAAAGAAAGAAAATCACAAAAAATCAGCAACAAAAGCATACCTTGTTGTGCATAAGAATGGCACATCCGGGCTCCAGCTGATCCTTATCGACAAACGAGAGGATCCCGACGTAGTACTCGGGCCCAACCGAGGACGAGACAATGGCGTGATTCTCGTCGATGAGCTCCTCGAGACTGCCGACGCTCATGGGGGTGCCACGGAGATCGTCGACCTTAGAGCGGTCCTCCTCGTTCTTCTCCTCCTGGGGCCTGAGCCTCTCCTGGTTGGCCACGAATTCCTCCTCCATCAGGAGATAGTCTTTGATGCGCTCCAGCTTCAGGAGACGGAGCTTGCACTTGGTCAAAGGAGTCACGTTGGGGAGCCGGCCCGCCGCCTCCGGGCCCTTTTGCTTCCGCTGCTTGCGGCCCACGCGGGCGGGAGGCGCCGCCGGCTCGAATTTCTTCTCCTTTTTTTTGCCGTCGTCGTGTTTGCGGTCGCCGCTCTGGCGATTCAGCCCGCCAGATGGAGCCTGACCCATTTTCTTCAAGGTTTTCCGAGAGAGACAGAGAGAAAGAGAAAGTGTGTGTGTAATAAAGGGCGGTTTGCTTGAGGGAGGGGATCAGTGTGCTTTTGGGTGGGCTTTGAAAGATCCGGTGCGGGGGTCTTTGGTAATTTGGTCATTTACTCTCACGAAATTATCAAGCGGAAAATGTTTGATAACGCTTTTTTAGAATATATTATTTTATTTACTTGAAAAATATTATTACAAGACATAAATGTGATTGTAGTTTTAACTATTTTAAGGTCTCGTTTGGTTTGCGAAATAGACCTTTTTTTTGGACTAGTTAACACTCTATTTCTGAAAATAGTCTATTCTCATAAGACTACTAATCTCATACACACAGGGTTAGTTAAGCTACTAAAAAATGAGTGGCTTAGTTAATCATTTCCTGTAGAATTAAATTAATTGTGTAAATTGCCACAAAAACTCCACTTGTGAGATTAAATTTTGTTCTCTCTCTCATTCTTCTATATTTCTCTCTCTCTCTCTCTTTTATATATATATATATATATATATATATATATATATATATATATATATATATATATATTCCGTTTCTCTTTTCTTCGTCTATATTTCGTTCTCTCTCTTTTTCTATCTCTCTTTCTATTTTATCTCTAATTCTTTTGGTACAGTTTTTCTGCAAGTGCAAATGATTTTTTTTTTCTCTATGTCGTCTCCCTTTTCTATACCATTTCTCAGTTTTTTTTTTTTTAATTCTATTTTTTTATTTCTTTTGATTATCTGTATCGTTTCTCTCTGATTTTCTTCTCTCCGTTTCTTTTTTCTTTTTAATTTATGTATCTTTTTTTTTTTTTTATTCTGTTTCTCCGTATCTCTTTTTTCTCAGTTTTTTTTTCTTTGACGGAGAAACAGAATCTGCAAGGTTTTTATAAAATACAAATATATAATCTCTTTTTTGATTTTTTTTGATTCTCTGTACATTCTCCAACTATATTTTTTTGATTTCAAGATTGAGTTTGATTTTGTTTTCTCCAACTATATTTTTTTTATATAAATAATTTTGTAGCATAATTGAAAAAAGCAAAAAAGAAAAAAAAAAGAAATTATAATAAATTTGTTTATGTTTTTTTTAAAAAAAATGAAAGTTCTTAATAATATAAATTGTATTTGTATTATAATTGTATTTTAGAAAATTTGATCACAATATGATTCCATTCACTAACATATTGCATTGTACCAAACGAAGGAATATAGTTAGCTAGTATATTCCAGCGTTACAACCAAACAAATGAATATGAATAACTAATCTATTCCATACTCTTCTATTCTCAGTAGTAGCTAATCATTTTCCAATGGACTAGACATTCCGCGAACCAAACGAGGCCTAAGAATATAAAATGATTAAAATTATTTGTTATTTATTATTGTTATATTTTTTTTTTTTCTCTCCTAAAAGAGTAAAAAGCTCTTTCAATGGGATCCGGATCCCTCCCATTACTTGAAAAATGAGTTTCTCATTTTTTTTTAAATCCTAGCCGACATTTGCATTTAAGGGTCAAAGTATGCCATGCATCTACTAGTATCAAAACCCAAAAACAAACACAACCACACTAAATTATATCAAATTTAAATTAAAAAAATTTATTTATTTATTTTAAAATAAATTAAAAAGACAACCCTCCAAAAAAGAGAAACCACCCCAGAGAGAGGTGGGGGTGGCTCGCCACCACCCCCGCCCATCTGGGATGGCGTATGGCCAACCAGATGGGTGGCTGGGGTGGCACGAGGGTGGCCACCTCCAGCGAGCCACCCCCACCTCCCTCTAGGGTGGTTTCTCCGCCTTGGAGGGTTGTCTTTTTAATTTTGTTTTAAAATTAATTAATTAACTAATTTTTTAATTTATATTTGATATAATCAAGTGTGGTTGTGTTTGTTTTTGGGTTTTGATACTAGTAGATATGTGGCATACCTTAGACCCTTAGATGCAAATGACGGCTATGATTTAAAAAAAAAAAAATAAGAAACTCATTTTTCTAGTAATGGGAGGGGATCCAAATCCCGTCATCAAACGAACCTAATATACTTTTTTTTATGCAAAATCACGCATTATATTTTGCTGTTAGGATAAATGATATATTATCTTTGAACTATCCCTCATTTTATTTGTTAATCATTACAATACATTATTTAGATTGAAATTTTAATTTCATTTTAATCGCTCCATCAAATTTTATAATAATTTCGATTGAAATTTCAATTTTATCCTCCAATCTAATAAATAAAAAATGTTGCATTGGTCACACGCATGTGCTATTTTGTCTTTTCTCATCCACGATTGAGTAGTCGACTCAATATTCAATCGAGAAGTGTTACACTTTTTTAATTTTTTTTCTTTAAGGTGGTGTTTGGCAACCGGGTTGAGGGTTGCCTAGATACTGTGCAGTCTCGGGTTTTGGGTCATTCACAAGTAACACTCATTACCCACTTCTTAAAATTACTCTATTAGCCTTCATTTTTTTAGCCTCTTGTTTTCCAGCGTTGGATTCCAGGGTTTCAATGAAGGAAGAAACCACATTAGCGGTAACACCAAACTTGCCCACCAACTGGGACTTGAGCTTCTTCCCCAAGTTGTGCGCGTACGACGCGAGCTCCTTCTTCTCCTTCACACTCAGACTCGGCAATGAAGACGACGAAGAACCCACACCCATCACACAGGAGCCCTCCTCCTCTCTCCCTCCCGCTTCCACTCTCAACTTCCCCATCAAATTCTTCAATCTCTTCTTCTTCATCATCATCTTCATCTTCCTCTTCTTCTGGGTGTTGTAAGGATGGAGATGGGTCATTGAGAAGAGGAGGGGAGGTTGCGAGAGTTGAGAAAGAGTGGCAAAAGAGTTGAGAAAGGTTTTCTCTCTGTCAGAAAACCTTTCCCTCTCCCGCTCTCCTTCCCTCGCTTGCCCTCTCTGTCACTCCGGCCAACGAACACCGGATTTGGGTTTCTCTTTGATTTGTGCCGTTGGAAGGATTTGGGTTTTTCAAGGATTTTAATTTGTGATGTTGGCGGTTAAAAGGCAAATCAGTTCCGGTTCGTGCGACCGCTGTTTGCACCGTATTCGGGCGGGTGCTGTAGCGGTCGCTTAGAGTCTAGTTGTTGAAGCTAAAAGCGCAAAGCCTCAGAGGCAGAGCCCAACAACACACCAATCCCACACTTCTTAGTCACACAAAAAAAATCAAAAAGTTAAGGATCTCACGCAGGGGGTGGGGGACGCCTAATATGCGCTTTTGGGGATTTTCAGGGAAAGAAACTCAAAAAGTTTGCAAAGAAAGCTAGGGGCAATATGGGGATAGTGTGTGAAATATTGATGCTGAAAATTCAAAGATTGATGGTCAACCGGTCAAAAGGTGAACAATGTCTGGGCTAATCCGGTTGCCAAACAGAGCTTAAAAGTTGGTTCCTAAATGATATATTACCATCACATAAGATTTATTATTTTGATAAATGTGTCACCAACTCATTGGATGATGACATATTATTTGAAAACCAACTTTTGAAGAAAAAATTTGGAAAATGTAACATTTCTCTATTCAATCTACAAATTCATAAGGAGAAATGCTACACATCCCAAATTTTCTTTTCAAAAGTTGGTTCCCAAATGATGTATCACAATCTCATGAGTTAGTGACACATTTTTCAAAATAATAAATCTCATGAGATGATGACACATTATTTGGGAACTAACTTTTAAGAAGAAAATTTGGGATGTGTAGCACTTCTCATAAATAAGACTGGATTACTAAATAATATTAATATAATAGAAAATTATGTCTTTTTTATACTTTATCCAATTCTGCTGCTACAACGAGCTTTACACAATCAAATGAATCATATCAGATCATAGATATCCTTCAACACAACATAAGTCATCGTAGAACTCTCGAATATTTACCAAAGCACAAAAGTCAAATCTTCAAAAATAAATTTATATTCGAAAGTGCAATCACATAGATAAACTCACACCAACTTGTCAAGCTTTCATAACATGAATTCCTACTCAAAAGTGCAAATGAATGTAAGCTCACACTAACTTGTCAATTTAGAATCCAATTCAACAAAATCCGATGGGAATGTAATAATATCTATTAACATATAGTTAAAATAAAAAGTTCTCTCTTGATTCAAATGTTGTACCTACAAGATAGGAATTGAGGAAAAAATATAATATTTTCACATAGTATATGTAATCTAAAAATCAACACTAACATGTACGTTTTTAGCTATGGCCAAATGATGGGCTAAAAAAGCCTTCTCCAACTCATCTTCCAAAAGAGTAATGTTAAAAACCACATTTTTATCACACAAATGTCCTACGATGTTGATGTGGTTGTTTCAACAAATCCTTAAATCAATTATTGTTAATAAATATACATTGGTTGATTGAAATTGGCACATCAACATTAAAGAATGCTCAATGAATGGACTCTATTGGCATTATGATGAGAAGTAGCAAAGAGGAGATCGATGCAAACACGAACGAATTCTAGTGATTGAGCGAGTATTGGAGCAAATAGATCCGGAAAAGGATAATGAGGAGCCTGATTCAAAAGATATGGGAGCTAATGGTAATGAAGATGAGGTGGCATACGTACAAGGGTAGAACAAATAAAAGGCTTAGGGCTTAAGTCCCCCCAAGCCTCAAAATGTTTTTTACAATGGAGAAATGATAAAAATAATGCTCCATACCATTTGTCACCTATCTCAATATAGTGAATGGGTAAATTCATCATTGAATTTGTGTGAGACCCATATGAGTCACAAATCCAATAGTGGATCCATTTGATTTGCAAAAATAGATAATTGAAATAATGATATGTAACATGCCTCTTTACAATACCTTGTAATTCTTTTAAAATCAACTTTTTACCCCTCCCTTTTATGATTTTAGATCCGTGGGGTTCAAGCCCCACTCAAAATTATTGGCCCTTTATTCCTCAACAAAGACCACATACGAGGCGAATCGAGAGAGTTGCATAAACTTGACCACATATTGGGCCACAATCATAATCATATTATATTCAGTGTCTTGGGTTAGATCCATCAACTCCCCAACTATAGCCTCCTAAACCACTTTAGAGAAAAAGTGGTTATTGAACTCTTTCTTTAATTGCTCTTACATAATGTCCCTTTCACTTCTCAGCTCCAAGACCGACATGTCCTTACTGGGCTGCCACCATTGTTTGACCTTGCTTGATAGCTTATAGGCCGTGTACATGACTTTCTACTCTACATTATAGTATGTGACCTTAAAGAGCTCCTCAGTTTTGTTGAACCAGTTTTTAACCTCAAGATGCCCTCTAGTCTTATCGTATACGAATAAATGGTCGGCATATAACTCCCTGAAGGAGCAACCCTTCATCTTGGTTTGAGGTTTAGGTACATGTATGGTTGCCATTGTGGCCACCAGCTGGACAATCACATTTAACAGTTGTGTAGTGTCACGGTTTGCAACTTGCTGTATCGGGACTTCCACGTTCTCATTTTCAAGCCAGTGGATATCTCCTTTCCCCAATCCTTGCCATTTTGCTTCTTCGTGACAAGCTACATTCTTTCTTGGTGGCATGGTTTGCAAAATAGTGAGTTTTGCACCATAAAAACTTGGGTATCATTTTTTTCCTTTAACTAAATAGTTAACATGCATGTCACAATTACGAAGCAAAGCATCTAATAAATCACCAAAGCTTAAGTTTCAAGATAAGCTAATTAAAAATACAAGTCTTACATCAAAGGTTAATCAAGTCATAACTTAGGTATAACATTGTCAATTAAAAGGATTGGTTGGCATAGTCAAAAGACTGAAATAATAACTAAGTAGCATGATACATAGCAAAAACAAAACTAATTATAGGCAATCTATTTTCTAGGTGTGGTCCTCTAGTCCAGCGAGAAGTATGGCTAAATCATCAATACTCAATTGTCAGCACCGACTTCGAGCTCCCTTGCACCATGCAGTGGTGGAGCCATAAATTTACTATTGTAGGGCCAAATTAAAAATATGATAAATACAATTTAAAATTTAAAATTAATGTTTTCAACTGCAACCATTAGGTTTCCACCACTAGAGTTTTAGAATGATATTCTTTAATTAGCAACCCTTTAATATTTTAAATTTCATCATTCAAAATCTAATGGTGTATTACTTTTTGGAATGTCAATTTATTTTCTTTTGAATAAATAGTTTTTAATTTTGACGTTGTAATTCATGAACCTAAATTTTTAAATTTAAATTACAATTACATAAAAGACAACCATATTGATAAACAATAAATAAACCGTCATAGAGTAGAAACAAACACACATATATATAAGTAATCATGGAATAAATTATATCCAGTGGAAATGTTTATTTTTTTTACTTTTATTATGAACACTTTCCAATTTTATTTTTTTTTTTTAAAAAAAAAAACATATATTTCGAAATTTTTTACAAGCTAATTTTATATGAATCTTATAATATTTTATGTAGAAAATAGTGCTTGATGGGTGATGCACTAGAGAAAAAGAGATGGTTACCTATAATTCAATAAAAAACTTTGGAATGATTAAAAAAAAAAAAGAGAAAAAAGATGACACTGGTTTTCAAAAGATCAAGTGAGCCTCTCTTTTTCTTTTTTTTTTTTTTTTTTAATGACAAATATGTAGAAGCCATTTTTAAAATTTTCCTTAATTATAAAAAATAAATAAAAAACAAATTGAACGGCTTGTGGGGGCCACAGCCCCCACAGGCCCTAATGTGGCTCCGCCACTGGGACCATGGTCTATATATGGTTTGGCTGCAAAACAATGATGTTTTACATGTGGAAACATAAAATATAAGTCCACAATTTAGGTGGCGTTTGGCAACCGGGTTGTTGCCTGCCTAGATACTGTGCAATATCGGTAATGGTGCCTTCCAACACGTGACCCCCAAACCCAGTTTTTAAAATTACCTTTTTACCCATTTATTTTCTTTTCCAGCCTACAAACTCTTCTCCTACATGCTGTCTTCTCCCTCTGTGAGCCCCCCACGCCATTTCCCTTCCAAAGCCTCTTCCTATTTCTCAAGGTTCACTTTGTCCAGGTTAGTATTTATCTTTCTTTTTATTTCCTTTTTCTCTCCCTCTATGGTTCGGTGCTTTGGGGATTTTCAAGGAAAAAAAATCAAAAAGTGAAGGATGGAGCGCAGGGGGGGGGGGGGACGCCTGTTTCGGTGCTTTGGGGATTTTCAGGGAAAAAAACTCAAAAAGTATCTAGAGAAAGATAAGGGCAATATGGTCAAAGTGTGAAATTTTGATGTTGAAAATTCAAAGTTTGATGGTCAACCGGTCAAATGGTGAACAAGGTCTGGGACAACCCGGTTGCCAAACTAGGCCTTAATGAGAAGTCACGCGTTAAATATATAAGTATGCAGTGAACTCAATCTTTATAAATCATTTGAGGATATCATATTTCATTAGGGAATAGGAGTTCTGAGTTCTCAATAGATAAGTAAGATAAAAAAATCACGCTAATGAAATACATAAATAAATACTAATACATGTATATACCAGAGTCATAATCATTCTCCATATTTCATATTCATACCCTTTACCTTCCTACGATGAAGTTTGTGCATCTTGTAAAACTTCTAGTACCCCGATGCTCTAGGCATTGCACACAGTGAGCTTCCAATTATTTAATCGATCAGGTCCGATCTTGAGTGATCCCCAACTAGTGATACCCATACCATGGTGACCCCACCCTATAGGTGATTGTTCTAGTCACAATAGCACTTAGATCTAGAGTAAAACTCATTCATCACAATACCTAGGCCATAGGGTTAAGTATATATAAAATGGTATGCATAGACCTTAGATTCTTCATTTTCCTTTTTTTCTAAATTCTTTACTTTCTCCCGAGTATTATAGTGCGGGATGGTGGTCATCACAAACAAGAACGAGAGCTTCAAGTGTGGAGAGCAATGGACTTCTCAATGTACTCTACCGAGTATTGAAATGTAGGGGTGTAAACTCGGTTCAAGTTAGCAGTTATTGGCTAAAACCACTAACTGGAACTGGGGTAACCGGTTGGTCAATTTTAAAAACCGCTGCTGGTAACTGGCTACCCAGTTATGTAATAACTGCCGGCTACCTGTTGGTAGTCGGTTATCCGAATCGATAACTAGGTCTTTAAATAATTGGGTATTTTGAGCATATTTTGGGTATTGGGCCTACTTTTTGGGCTTAATTTAGCCTTCTTTAAAAAAACAATTATAACTTTTTTGGCTCAATAAGCTAAGCTTTGTTGTGGTTGTTAAAAAAAAAAAAAAAAAACTTAAAGCAAACAACGTCGTTTTACATTTTTTTTAATATATATACCCAATTACCGATTATAACCGGGTGTATATAAATGTAAAAATCGGTAACCAAATTGGTAGGGCCGATTACTGGCTATTTTCAACCGCTACTAGTTAGCCAATTATCCGGTTACTGGTTGGTAGCCGGTTATAATCAGCATAATCTACTCCCATATTGAAATGTTGTGGGTGGTTGTTAATTTCAAAGTCCAAACTCCTATGGTTTGAAGCATAGGATAAAAATTAAAAATTAAAAAATTAAAAAAAAAAATAGTATGTATGCATTGGGGGAATCTCATGCTGCCTTGTTAGCCTCTCAACTTGCTGCTTCTCATGGCTGTTCAGACTTACTTCTTGAAGGGGATGCTCTCATGGTGATAACTGCCATTAATAACCCATTGGTGTTTAGAGATTTTAACTTTTCTAGTGTTGTGGAGGATATCTCTTATTTTTTCTTCTTTTTAAAGTTGTATGGCTTTGAAAGTGTCTCGTTGTGCTAATTTTAGGGCACATTGGTTTGTTAAATGGGCCGCTTTCTAACCTTGTGTTTGGAAGCATTTCCATAAGATCTCCCATTCTCTTTTCCATTCGGATCAAGAGTGGGAATGATCATTGCTTGTATCATTTTCCCGCATTTGATTGAAAAAAAAAAAAGAAAGAAAAAGCATAGGATATGGCCAGAAGATGTGGTAAGGATAAGAAGAGGTGATACCACCAATCCCAATTTTATTTTTTTTTATTATTATTATTTTTTCTTTAGAAAAAGAAAAAAATGTTAGCCACATGAGGGTCAAAATGGGTCAACTCCATGTACTATGCACGTGAGCAACTTTCAATCCAATTTGACACTTGACGTTGCAAAGTGACAATTAACTTTAACTATGAGTACTAAGAGAAAATGAAGAAATTTTTTGGAAGATTCAATTTTGATCATTAATTAAATTATAGTATATATATTGTTATTAAAATAACAGTATGTAAGCCGAATCCGAATATACTAAATGCCAAAATTTGGTAGTTTATAGGGTATTTGCAAAATGAGTAGTAATTAAAGATGGTCAATTGTAATTTTCCCTACTTAAAAACAACCAAACACTATATTATATCATATACAATCTCAATTTTTACACTCCTCTAAAGTATCACCTTTTTATTATTTTTATTTTTATATATATTTTTTTATATTGCAAATACTTAGACTCAACTTCTAGATGGTTATAGCTTGTGAATTCTAATTATTTGTTCTTTTGGAAAAAAGAGTGTTTTTTATTTTTTATTTTAGAAATGCTATAATTAGGTCAATTGTAACAAATGTAATGTATTGATTTTTTAATTGTTGTTTAAGAAACTTTCTAAACCAGGAAGTTTGTTACTAATTTGACTATAATTAGAAGCATATATGACCAAATCCTAGTTGGATAAGCAGCCAAAACAATTTATTTATTATAAGTAAATTACAAACAAGTCCAATATTTATTTCAAAGAAATTTAGGCTTTGTTTAATGAGAAGTGCTAGAGAGCCAAATAAATGAGCCTATAAAATTTTTCAAACTCACGTGGTAAGGTTTTTAAATTAAAAAAAATACAATTTTCTCTCCCTTGTTTGCCACTCATGGTCTGTCATGTCAGTTTAGAAATTTTTCTTAATTTATTTGTTTGGTTCCCTAGCACTTCTCTTGTTTAATTTAAAGCTTTTTTTTTTTTTTGGATTTTTCTATTTATAAATATAGAAAAATTTGACTTAGAATCAATATTTGGCAAACAAGAAATAGATGGAACTTTTCAAGAAAACAAAAAAATTGGTTTCTAGAGAGAGAAAAAAAAAACAGAAAATTTTAGAAACAAAAAGGAAAAATTGGATTGAATTATGTTGTTTCATTTCATTGACCCACTACATCTATTGTTCATGTATTATGTTTATGAGAAATTCTTCTTTCAGAATTTGTTCATGTATTATATATGTTTATTAGAAATTCTTCTTTGCATTTTGAAATCTATTTCACATACATTT
Organism: Corylus avellana; assembly: GCF_965113065.1. Taxonomy (NCBI): domain Eukaryota; kingdom Viridiplantae; phylum Streptophyta; class Magnoliopsida; order Fagales; family Betulaceae; genus Corylus; species Corylus avellana. The sequence goes on from NC_142498.1 coordinate 16,061,783, forward strand.
TCGTTGAGTTGGAATAGTCGGTCTATCTTTCATTGAAAAGGAATCAATAATAGATAAAACATGCAAATTCAACGAAAATATATGTGAGATAAACGCTAGAATGCAAAAAAAAAAAAAAAAACCACCCCAACGATAATCTACCCCCAAACTATCTATTACGACAATTTACCTTCCAAATTACCAAAATAATAACAATGTACCCCAAATTTTAATAAAATGACAAAATTATCCTTACTAAAATAAAAATAAAATACTAAAATTTATTTATTTTTTCAAATTTTAAGGATATTTTTTGTCTTATTAAAAATTATATAGGGGTACTTTCATCATTTTGCTAGCATTGGGGGGTACATTGTCATTGTTTTGATACTTTGGGGTAGTCGTAATTGATAGTTTGGAGGGTAGATTGTCATTATTCCATTATGATAGTAGTTTGAGGAGGTTAAGTAGACTTTACTTATTTTTTATTTTTATTTTTTTATTATTATTATTTTTTATTTAAAATAGACAATAGTTAATCAATTAATGCATAAGTATCTCTAATAAAATATTGAAAAGAAGATAAATAATTTCTATGTTTATGATTAATAAAGCTCAAAAACGAATCCCAACACAACATTTGCCCAACACTGCATTTGTCCCCAATAATGATCACATATCAAAATTTCAGATTAAAAGCCCTTATTCCAAACCCTCCCATATAAAATCAAGTTAAACTATGCAAATAGTTAATTCAAAAATTATAAAAGTAAATTGGTTAATGTTAATTTTTTTTGGGTAGATTAGTTAATATTAATATAATCACACTCCATTTGAATGGTTAATGTAAATTAAACCAATTCAACAACAGTAAACTTACTTCCAAAATAGTAGATAAGGTAATTAGCTTTTAACAAATGAGATAGATTTCTCAATCCTAATTAGTCAATTTCGTGTCGGATTCATGTCGAATTTATAGATTATGTAAAAAATTGTAAATCCTAAATGTCGTGTGTTTGGTTTGAATCATATTGATGTATGACTATAAGACTATATAAGTTAATTATAACATGACCAATTTAATTAAATGAGACAGATTCATAAATTATATAAAAAATTGCCGGTCAAAAAAAAGAAAAAAGAAAAAAAAAGAAGAAGGAAGCCTATTTATGTACTCATAAACAAAATAAGCTTTCAAGTTTCAATAGACCAACAAAATCTATCATCATAATTAGTCATAATCTACCATCATTTCAACTTATAATAAGATGAGGAAATGATTATATTCCTCTTCTCTTTTTTCAGGAAAAGTCAAAAAAGAAGAAGAAGAAGGAAGGAATGGCTCTAGAGTGTAGACTGCACGTGCTGCTGGAGAGCGTGGGACGGAAAGAGCATATCCTCTGGAGGAGATAAATAGATGCCAAGAGAACGCAGAAACCAGGTAGTGCCACGTGGGACACTACCTGGCACCCGGGCATCGCATCTTGCAGAAGAACCGCAGAGAGAGAGAGAGAGAGAGAAAGAAAGGCAAGCCACTACGCTCTCTCTTCCTCTTGCCTACGTTCCCGATCACCTCCGCTCATCATCGCCTTCATAATCACGGGGCCTCTTAATCGCTCTCTCTGCTCTGATAGATCACCAGCTCAGAACCCAAATTTACGGCCCATACATTCAACCAAAAGTTGAATAAGCTTCGAAGTGGCTCGGAAAGATTTTCAGAGGCTCTCTTTTCAATTGGGTTTTCGGAATTCCGTCTGTGGGAGTTGTCAAAAGTCCCGTCCCCAATTCAGGTACCCAGCCATCGTTTTCTCTGGAATTGGTTGATTTGGGTATTGCTTTTTGGATCCGTGGTCAGAAATTTGGGGAAGCTTGTACACTTTGGGGTGGGAATCTTGGTATATTGTTGTTATTTTTTTATTCATTTGAGTTTTTGTTGCTGCAAGTTTCAATGGTAGCCATGGCTGTTGTTGGGTAATGTTCGGTTTTAGTGTATATGATGAGTTTATCAATGGAGAATATATCAATTTGTGTTAGTGAAGTTGGAGCGCTTTGTGGCTATGCCTTCGGGTTTCGGCTCGAGTATGCGAAATTGTAAGCTATATGGTGTGATTGATACTCATGTCTCATAACGGAATTGTATATTTGAGGCAGCCTGAGGTTCCAGTTGATCGGCAACACCCTTGTCAATCTGCGTACTTGATGGATAGCCCTTGCACAACCCCCACATCGGCTTTGGGTTCGACCTATTGTTCGAATGAGGAAAGCCCGCGTGTTAAATTTTTGTGTAGTTTCTCAGGGAGTATATTGCCGCGCCCGCAAGATGGGAAGCTTCGGTATGTGGGGGGAGAGACGCGAATTGTAAGCGTGCCACGAGATATTAGTTATGAGGAGTTGATGAGTAAAATGAGGGACCTCTATCAAGCGGCCGCGGTGTTGAAGTACCAGCAGCCGGATGAGGATCTTGATGCCCTTGTATCGGTTGTGAACGACGATGATGTGACTAACATGATGGAAGAGTATGATAAGTTGGGTTCGGGTGATGGGTTCACTAGGCTTAGGATTTTTCTGTTTTCGCATCCTGACCATGATGGTTCATCTCACTATGTTGATGGGGATGAAAGGGAGACTGAGAGGAGGTATGTCGATGCTCTGAATAATTTGAATGATGCTTCTGATTTTAGGAAGCAGCAGCAACCTGAGTCCCCCAGGCTTAGTACGGTTGAGGATATCCATGTTGCGGAACAATTCTTTAACCCGATGGGTGTGGATGGTGGCCTTCATAGCCAAAGGGGTTCTGAGATGCCAATGCCACAGTTTAACTTGCGTCACCTCAGGATTCCTCCTCATATAGGATCAGCATCACACCAGGCTCAGAGATATAATGAAATGGAAGCTCCGTGGAGCCCTGCATACTATTCTCCCAGGCATCATGGACATCATGATCCAAGACAATTGATAGAGTACCCATCTTCGCCTTCTTCTGCACGGTACCGCATGCCATTCACAGAATTACCAGAAAAAGGCTTAGATAGAATGCCAGAAGAATATTCTCGGCAGCAAGTGAATCACCAGCCCACGCATGAGCACCAATCACAATATTCCGAGAATGTCGTATGGGTACCAACTGGAGTTATATCAGGTGATAAGTCTGGTTTTCCTGGTAATATTTTTCACAGCCCCAGTGTTCTTGAAGGGAACAATGTCTGTGAGCATTGCCGGATGAATTTCCATAGAAATCAACCACATTTGGAGCAACCCCACATGGGGAATGGGCTTTCCCATGTTGCTAGTCCATGTCCCGACTGTCCTCCAAATAGGGAGAGTCTCATGTTGAATGCAGATGTCAAGTTGCACCATGGGATTTACTCTAATGAGCAGAATAGTGATCATCGATCTGCTTACAATGAAACTCAAAGTCATGAAAGAGGATGGATTCTCCAGCACCAGTTGAATGCTCGGATTGATGAAGCAAGGCTGCATGTCTCCGGAGCTGGAAGATTGAGCGATCATTACATTGTAGATGGACCAGGCCATAATTTCCCCCTGGGGCATGGTAATTTAGCGGATGGCTATCCAGTGTCCTCAAATTATGCTCATCCTGTAGGTGGAATTGAATTGGGGAATGAAGTGTTGCATGACAAAGCTATGGCTGCTGTACCCCATGTACATGTTCCTCCTGAAGATCGTGGGGTCCGGTATGGAAATCTGCCTTATGCTTATGGAGGAGATAATCTTTACCCAGTGCCACATGGCCCTGTACCTGGACATGCTTTATGGAGAAATAACCCAATGCATGTTGCTCCCCCTTATGAAGCATCCAGTTCACCCCAGCAAGTGAATGGCACAGTTAATCCAGGATTTCTCAGGCACGAGGATAGTCCAAGGTTGTCTGTTGGCGTGGATAGTCAAATACCTCATGTGGAGTCCTCTCAGAGAATGTTGGGTTTTGATGGGACAGCCGTGCAAGAATACTCGTATGGCCATGCTTTAAAATTGAACCCCAACACATTCAGTCAGGAAAATCACCATTCATCTCGACCCCCACCTGACATGGTGGACTTTGCCGTCCCCTTGGAACCTGTTCCACTGTTGGATTCATCTTCAACTTTGGTTCATGATAAATTGGTTTCTCCAGCAGCTCCTGGCTACAATCTGGATTCTAGAAATGATATGAGCGATACTGAAGTGGTGAGATTGGACGGGAAAAACATAGTTGGAGAAGAAAAAGAGGCAAATCAAGTAAAAAAGGTTGAGAACTCTGAGCAGACTATTTCATGTTCAGAGCAAAAGGAAATTGCTTATAAAAATTGTGAGGAGACTTCTCTAAGGCCTACCAATGCATTCTGCTTAAAGCCTGCAGAAGAGAGTGGTGTTGTGAAACTGGGTGAAAAGAACCTTTCTGCTCCTGAAGATTCTAAGGTTTCAATTGACAATTTGAGTTTCTTACCTGAGTTGATTGCTTCTGTAAGGAGGGCAAGGCTAGAAGGGGCTGAGGAGGTCAAAGCTAGAGTCGAAGGGTGCACTGACCTTAAAGAAGCAACTGGAAATGAAATGGAATTAGTGGTGAGAAAAAAGTAAATTTTATTTATAGAGGGACTGTTATATGATTATTTTTTCCCTTCTAATGTCTTGTTATTTGATAGAACACGCATGGGGATCCAGATTTGGAATATGATAATGACAATCTGAATACCACCAAGATTGAGCCAACAAAGGCTGAGGCTGAAGCTTTTGACAGGGGATTACAGGTTATTCTGTGCTGTCGTATTGCCATCATTTACATATGTATATGAAGCATTTAGATATCGTTCCATTATCATTACCATCCACTCTTCATGATAATTCTTTCCGTCTTTCATGCCCTTGGTTCTAATGGACGGCTAATCCTTGATCAGACAATAAAGAATGATGATCTAGAGGAGATCCGGGAATTGGGTTCTGGAACGTATGGTTCTGTTTATCATGGGAAATGGAAGGGTTCTGATGTAGCAATAAAAAGGATAAAAGCCAGCTGTTTTGCAGGGAGACCGTCTGAAAGAGAGCGTTTGGTAGAGTCATATCTAATCACCCTTGCTTTTGTTTGACTATTATGCTTGAACTATATTATGGTAAATTACCTCCTTAGTCATTACGCAATTTACTTGGTGTGATATACTGTAATCTTCAAATATTATATGTGCTCTAATGGTATTTGCAAGGCAGTGCTCAAGGAGGCCCATGGGTATATTGGCAGCCCATTATGCGGGAAGACCACTAATGTTATGTAGTGCTAAGAAAAAAAAGATAAAGAAAAAATAATAATAAACGTGGCCCTTACATCAAGTGAGCCTCACAAATTTGCTTAAGGTGAAACAAAAGGAAATCGAAATCTCAACTTTGTTCCAGTAGTTTACTGTATTTTGTTTCAACTTTCATTGTGGTTTGTGATAAATGTTTACAAAAAATGAAGAAAAAAATGTAGGATAGGACATGATAATAGTTAATGTTACCAGATAAGTAAGTGTTACCAGAAATGTTATTTCTAGGAGTTTACACAATCATGATTAAGGCATAAATTCAACCTGATATAATGGTAATACTAATGTCAAGTGAGCCCACAAATTATTCCTCAACTCAATTTCAATTCTATAATGATCTTGAACTTGAAGCTATTCCATTAGAATGGTATCAGTTATCTTCCATATATTCAACAAGTGGAAAAGGGTTTGAACACCTCCATTCTTTCGGGTGAATCCCAACATAAGACTAGAGGTTTTTCATTATTATCATGGTTCTGACATTTCTCTACTATTTTTTAAAAGGATGGTGGCCTTGCAATAGGAACATGGAATTGGTGGTCTTTAGTGGTCTGACTGCAATGAGATCGGGTTCAGAATGTCTCCAACTATTTTAAGGCGAATTTATTAGTGCCTTTTGGAGAAGAAATTTCGTGTTGACTAAGACATTTATTTATTTATGTATTTCATTTTTATGCTGAATGGACCAAATAGCTCATGTTCATGTGCATTCATATTATAACTCATGACGTGACAGATTGATAGATTCTCACTGCTTTAAATCTCGAGTTATCACCTTGGAAAGGGTTGTATGAGGTGCATGCCTCGTTAGAGCCTTCCTCGAGGATATGTGGATTTTGCATTGACTAGACAAATTGCTTCATATCTGAAATCGTAGATCTAAACGTTTGTAGTTGGCCTAACACTGTGGGTCACTTAAGATGAAAGGCCTAAAAATATGACATGCAACATTTCCGTAATGACACATGTTGTGACAAAATCATGTGGCTGCTTTACCATTCTTGTTCAGCCTTCAAGCAGTTTGATTTTGTGAGACAATGAATCTCATTGATCGAAGCTTAGGGAGGAAACCGAGGGCTTTAAACATCTTTGAGGTGCTCAGTTCTCGATCTTTCATACTTTGGGTCAGGAGTGAAGCTGAGGATTTGCTAAAAATGCATATTGCTTTTATGCTTTAAAGCAACTCTATTTCCTGCCGAGCTAATGACTTGACAGTTTTAGCTTGTTGCATTTATTAATTTTTATGTTACACGGACTCGCATGTTGAGTGCATCTTCAGTAAAATTATGACCTGAATTGGTAAATTTTGTTTTCAGCGGTTATATACCATATTCAGGCGGGAGGTTTTGCTTGGTTTAACATAGTGCTTGCGTTGTACTTCCTTTTCGTGTAATGAATTAAGTTTTCCACCAAATTAGTTGGGAATGCAAAAATAAAAAGATAATAATTTAGGACAAATTGCTGAACAATTGTCAAAAAGTTTTTATAGAAACCTTCACCTTTGCTATTTTAACGTATTGTTATTATTTGTTATCATTGTTGTTATTGTTATTAAGATTAATATTATCATCTTTTTTAATTGTTGTCACTGTTGTCATTATTAGTCTACTTCAATAGATCTTGAAAGGTCTTTTGTCATATTAAGGATTTTTTTTTTCTTGGCTTTCTGGTAGGGGTCCTGCATTTGGCTAGTTTTTTGTTTTTGTTTTTGTTTGTTTTTCTTTCTATGTCTTTGTTATGCTGTTTAAACAAAGTGTTTTAGGAAAAATGTCAAATATTCATTCCTCAAGACTAGTTAAAATGTTAGTGTAATTGGTTATGATAGTAACAAGATGTGTAATGCCTGTCATAGATTGCGGATTTTTGGAAGGAGGCTTTGATATTAAGTTCATTACATCATCCAAATGTTGTTTCTTTCTATGGAATTGTTCGTGATGGTCCTGATGGATCCTTAGCAACTGTGACGGAGTTCATGGTTAATGGATCTTTAAAACAGTTTTTGCAGAAGAAAGACAGGTATCTGTTCTGATAGTTATACAGTGTGTTTCAAATTTTAAATATGTTTACCACTATTTCCTGTTTTTGAATGTATGCTATATGTAAATGTTTTGATTGTTTGCTCAAGTTTATATAAAGAATTTGTTGAAAGTATAATGACTGATGTCATAATTTTTTTGATAAGTATCTGATGTCATAATGTAATTGGACAGAACTATAGATCGTCGCAAGAGACTCATCATAGCAATGGATGCTGCATTTGGGATGGAGTATTTGCATGGAAAGAACATTGTGCATTTTGATTTGAAATGCGAAAATTTGTTGGTTAATATGAGAGATCCTCAGCGACCAGTCTGCAAGGTATGAATTCAGTATTGTTAGGTAGGACAATCGGAAGCTTGATAAGAAATCAACTTTTGATGGTATATTTATGATGTTTTTTCTTTTCGTGCTCTGTTTCATCTGAGTCTGTTTTGAACTGTACTTTCAAGCTTGATAATAACTTTTAGGAGGGGGTTGGATTTGAAACTAACGTGATGTGCGTATATCCTTTTAGATTGGTGATTTGGGCTTATCAAAGGTGAAACAGCACACTTTAGTGTCAGGAGGTGTCCGTGGAACTTTACCCTGGATGGCACCTGAGCTTCTTAGTGGGAAAAGCCACATGGTTACAGAGAAGGTAAATAACTCCAGGTGTAAATGACTGACTTAAGAGTTTCAGTGGTTAATGTTCTTTTATTTTTTCTTTAATTTGTTTTCTGCTTTACTGTTTCATTATCATTATTTTCTATTGCTGTAGATTGATGTTTACTCATTTGGGATCGTCATGTGGGAATTGCTCACGGGTGATGAGCCTTATGCAGATATGCATTGTGCTTCCATAATTGGTAAGTATCAAATTGTTAATACCGTATACTGTATTTTAACTGGTTACCCCTCCTTGCATACCTGTTTCATCCAGTTTGCACTTTTAAGGGGTTTCTTGGGTAATATTGATGTATAGCATAAATTTGTTGATCCTTCTTGTGTCAAGTGCTCTAATGAGTTTCTGTGCCTTGTCAGGATCCAATGTTCGTTTCCATATAAAACTTATCTAAACCTTTAGGATTGAAAAATAAACCCCAAGGGGTTGGCTTGGTGGTTAGGGAGTAAAGCCTGGGGCTCTGAGTTTGCTCCTCAGTGGTCTCAGGTTCGAAACCCACCAGGTGCTACCTCCCCCTTGGGGCCACACCCCTCTGGTGAATAGCCAGTGACTTACCCTGTTCCGTGTAGGGAAACTTCCGAGGGTGCGGTGCACGGGGCCGGGGTTTACTCTGCAGGGGTGGGTCCGAAGGGCCCTGCCTTGTAGAGGTTCCTCGATATCAAAAAAAAAAAAAAAAAAAGGATTGAAGAATAATAGAAATTTAACCTCGTTTTTTAATCTTTTTAATTATTAAGCTTTGGCTTTTTGTTACTCTTGATGTAGTAATTGTAATGTGATATTTTACACTATTGTCATCTTCATCTCTCTATTTTTCATAGTTATATTACTTTGTTTTAGGAGTGAGATACCGTTAAGGACTAGATTATAATTTTAATTTTGCTGGTTGGCTAGGAATCTGTGTTTTTTTTTTCCACCAGCATTATGAAATGAATCAGTTTTTGCTTCTTCCCTACTGCTAATAGAGAAGAAAATTTAAATGTTTGTGGCATTGTTGTCATGGTTGAAATTGAGATTTTGATCATTATCCAATGCGTACTCGGCCTTTCAGTCACAGCTATTTCAATTAAATTCAATAGTTCCGCTTATGCTCTTCATCTAATTGTTAGAACCCACTTCGTCTATTCTTCCTTAGAGCATATAATTCGAAAGTATCTCTGGCAAAGGTTGGGCTTTTGGAGGACCATCTGAGTGAATTGGGATGCAGAAGTCTTTTGTTGCTCTTTGTAGTTTGATTTTTATTTTCCATTCTTTTAGTTTATAGTTGTTAATTTTTTTTATCCGTTTGACTTCCCATATTGTTCTTTGAAATCTCTTATGGCCTCCTAATATGTTCTCATATGTTTGGAAAGATTGAGTGCAAAAGGCTTTTGGAAAATTGTTTAGATTTTGTTGGTTGGTCCCTAAAAAATAATAATAATAATAATAAAATTTCTCTAGACCATGTTAGTTGCTCCCATATGTGTAAAAATTAGGATTGAGTTATATGTAGCATTTGACATTTGAAAGGAATATATGAGTGGCTTTAACTATTGGAATTCATGCAGCTGACATTCTTTTTCAACCAGTGGTAATATTTCTGGGATCTAATCGCAGATACATTCACTGTTTAAGCAAGGGCTATAAATTATACAATAAAATTCAACCATGATTTTGCAATGTGTTTCTTCTTTTTGATTTGCAGGTGGAATTGTAAACAACACATTACGCCCCCAAATTCCAGCATGGTGTGATCCTGAATGGAAGTCTTTGATGGAAAGTTCTTGGGCTTCTGATCCAGCGGCAAGGCCATCGTTTTCAGAAATCTCTCAGAAGCTGAGGAATATGGCCGCAGCGATGAATGTGAGATAAATCCAATGTTGAAGCAGTTGGTTTCATTCCTGCCCTGTATGTCAGAGCCAGAATTGCTGAAAAAGGAAAATGAAATGGAGCGTAGATTTTGCAGTTTGAGGCAGGCAGCCTACTGGTTTCCAAGTATACGCAGGATAGTAGTGTAGTTTTATGCCTTGGTTCATTTTTGACGAACCTTTTCTAGTACTGCAGTGAGAACGGTATTTTCTCTTTATAGAGTGCAATTATATCATATGCCCTCTACAGTGGATTTGCCTAGAAGATTACATTACGCATTAAGGAGAGCTACTACTGCACAAATTAAAATGTGAGTATATCCCATCTAGTTTTATGTAATATGATAGGATTCTCGAATAATCCCCTGATTTCCTTCCTCGTTTCTCTTGATTATGCTTGATTGTTATGTTTCCATATTGGTCTCAAGCAAAATCAAGAGAACTCAAGGAATTATTCAAGAATCCTATCATAATTTTTTCGAATATTTATTTTTATCGAGTACAGGTTTCCATTATAATGAAACCGATTTTACTTTCCTTCACAGTATCTTGTTATATTCGATGTGATCTGGATGGCATCGCTGATATAGGTGATTCTACTATATCATTATTCGAGATCGGACTCGGCCTTTTGGAAGGATGTATATAAAAAGTTAATGATAATTTTCGTATTATGAGCTTTACCTTCACAAAATAATGATGCATATGCTGCTGTATCTCCAGAAGAAAACAGGAAACTACTTTGTTATAGTTGTCTTTCTCTTTCTCTCTCTCTGCCGTCTTTTTGTCGGTATCTTGTCATATCGTATCTACACGTTCCAAATGTACTTTGGCTCTTGGAGATGCAAAAGAGTGCTTATTTTCCTAGGACCTCAATGTTATTAGCTAATCTGGTTGTGTGGAGCATAGGTAGTGCTGTTAGCTCTGGCCATTGTGAAATAGCTCTACTGGCCTCGAAGGCGTTATTAATCGTTATCAAAATCGTGTATTATTTGATTAAATATTGGTTATTAGGAAAATTGAATTCGGTGGTGTTAGTTTTGGATGCTTATTATGTGCACTTTCATAAGATTAAGCAATCTGTGGCACTGTGTTGTATAGATGTTTTCCGAATGTTCATAATATTGAGAATTATGCCCATATGGAATTTGTCAATCGAAACTGATTTCTATTTTTGTGCTTGATTTACATTTGATTGACTTGTTGACAATTGTCAAGTGTGTTTTTGTTTCATGTTTACGAAGGTTAATTTTTTATTGAGTGAATCAATTAGTTAATAAATTTTCAGAATGAGGTTTGGTTGTTAATTGCATTAATGTGGGTTTAAAAAAAAGTAAAATCTGTATTAAGTTAATTTATTTAATTAATTGACTCAACAACAGTTCGTGGACAAACCCTAGCCTGTTTGAAATAATAATAATAATAAAAATAATGAAGTCAGTTTGACTTAAAGATCTCAGTCAATCTTTAGATTTGTCCTTATTATAAAGTTGATGTTGATGACTTGGCATATAGTTTTGGGTTCTAAATCTATCAGCGTCGACTCTAAACATTATTATCAGTAATGACAAATGATGAAGTTGATGGGTCATTATTGAACATTGTGATTGGAGCATTGGAGTCGACATCAATAGCATTAACACTAAAATGCAATAGTGGTGACTTCTTGACATTTAGCTAATAATGTAGCACAAGAAAGCAACTCAAATTTAACATCAACACCTACAACTCGCAACGTGTGACCACTACCATGTCACACGTGGCTTGGGGGGCTAAATGTTGATGGCTGACTTGTTTTTGCTCTTGGTTCATGTGGCATGATCTTAGAGGCCAACTCGAACTTAACTATGATATTGGGCCAAATTTTCATTAAGAAAGAGCCCGCAAAATTTCCGTCAATGTTCTTCATACTTTAGTGGGCTTATTGCCCATATCATATTCTATTGGGCTCATGATCTACAGGAGAATGCAGTTTAAGGTTGAGCTCCAACCCATAATTCATTTTCACCACACGGGCTGGTCCAATGATGTCAACAAGTTCGAGCATTCTTCACTTAACAAGCATACGGTAATGGGCCAGCACTTATGATAAATGACTCATTAAAGCCCAGTTATAAGGATGAGCTTACATGGCTAACATACACGGGTTGGACATCTGGTGAATCCATAATCAACCCATTTTTAAGGATTTCTTTTTTTATTATTCCATTTGGCCCAAGATAAACACCATCTAAAAAGGGCCTAATCTAAGTGCAATGCTCATAACCCAAATCCTACCAAAGGAGACCAAGTCATCTCCTTCGTTGAAGAAGGAGACCAAGTCATCTCCTTCGTTGAAGAAGTCAAAGCTATATCTATGCACTTGCAAATGTGATAACATTCTGATTATAAAAAAAAAAAAAAAAATGTGATAACATTCAATATTCATGTGGGTTGCATAAATTAGAGATTTCTTAGATAACATTCAATATTATTCACTTGCCCATGACTAATTTCTTGTCTGATGGGAGAAGAAAGGAAGTTGTGGTTTGAAAGACATGGATGTGGTCCAGCAAGCTCTGTCACCAAACCATGACCACACATTGTACGGCTTGGCACAGTGAATGAATCATAGGAAATCTATATACAAAAGTAGTATGCAACAAGTTGAATGGTTAAGCCTCAACTTAGTTTCTTGAGTCCTGACTAATCAAAATGTGGTGTCACATCACTCTTTTGCTTTTCTTTCCCTTAGTTAGAAGAGAGGGTTAATAAAGCCATATTTCCGATCTAAGAAACAATCCAAAAACCAAACACCATAACCAATAGTGCCTGGAGTTTTGCATGGTCCTTTGGTCTGTATTCACTTGATTGTATTTGCTACTATATTTCAATGTTTTCTTCCTTTGTATTGGTTATGGTGTTCCCGTTTTAATTTCATCTATAAAAAAAAGACAGAAATTTCCTACAAACTCAGTTGTATGACGAGAAACATAAGTTTTTTTAATAGTATATGTTTCTCACATGCTTTTATAATATCATTAATAAAAAAAAAATTAAAAAAAAAGGAAAAAACTTCATAAAAGCCTTTTGAATTTTTACGCATTTTGAAAAGACTCCCTAAAGTTAAAAAACTTTCAATTTCATACATCGAACTTCTAATTTGATGCAATTTACCCAATTTCGTTAGGGTTTGGCGTTGAACAGACGTTAAAATAGATAAAATGACAGTTATACTCCTGAAACTTTTATAAAATTCCAAATTTATCATAAATTTCACATTTAAAAGAAAAAAAAAAAAGAAGAAAAAGTTGAGGGTATTTTGGTATTTTTTTTATAGTTTCCATTAGATTTAACGTCAAATCCTAACGGATGGGGTAGACTGCATCAAATTAAAAGTTTGAGAGGTGAAATCAAGAGTTTTTGAACTTTGAGAAATCTTTTAAAAAAATACATAACAATTTATGAGACATTTGTGAAGTTAAACCTAAAAAAAAAGTGTTTCTTATATTCTCAAGAAACACAAAATACTTTAGAGATTGAATTTAAGGAATTCCTACGATTCAATTTATACGAAATTTCTGACTATTAAAAAAGAAAAAGAAAAAAGACTTGCTTGTTGCAACGTACAACTTGCCGCAATGTGAAACAAAAACAAAAAAAGAAGTTGGAGAATTTGAGAAGAAGAATACTCGTTTTGCAGGTCCCACTAGATGATGGAGGAAGTACAGGGTTGACTTTCTCAGTTTAATTCTCAAAAATTCCCCTATAAACGTTCAAGGTGGGCTCGACGTCAGTTTGGGAGCTTCATGTGGTTTGGTAATCATTAAACTATCAATTCTGATTTCTGACTCATTTGTTGGCCACACCAACTCAGCTCTGCAAAATCCACTGGGTCAAATTCTGTGACGCCATTCTCAAACGGTTGCTTTGTAATATATATACCGAACACACGGCAAAGACTTTCTGCCTTAAAAGTCAAGGTTTGCACGTACACACACACACACACGCCTAGAAGAAGAAACTCGAAAATTCCGCACAAATCTAACAAAAAAAAATTAAATAATTAAATAATTTTGGTATGCGTTTGAGGGGCTTAAAAGTGTATTTAATATTCAAAAAGTTTGTTTTTAAAAGCTCTATTTATCAAACACAATCTTAAATATACTTTAAGGGCATGTTTGGGTTTACGTTTGAGGGGTCTAAAAGTGCGTTTAACACTCAAAAAGTCTATTTGAAGAAAAAAATATTTATTTAGCAAAGAAAATTGAAAGCGCTTTTAAGGATAAAAAAAGCCAAAAAAAATGGGCATTGGCAAAAGCTTAAAAAATGAAGCTTTTGCAAAAATTAAAAAAAAAAGCTTTTGACTTAAACCCTCTATTTCTCAAATATAATCCCAAACATGCTCTAAGGGCTTGTTTGAGTGTGCGTTTGGTGGGCCTAAAAATGCGTTTAACACTAAAAAAATCCGTTTGAAAAAAAAAGTACCCGTTTGGTAAAAAAAATTGAAAGCGCTTGTAAGGGTTCAAAAAACTTAAAAATGGTTAAAACGCACTTTTAATTTGCAAAAGTTTAAAAACGAAACTTTTGCCGAAAATCGTTTTTTGACTTAAAAACTCTATTTCATAAACACAATCTCAAATATGCTCTAAAGAGAATACATATAATTTTATATCTATATCTCAACACTATTCAAATCCGACACACCCCAAATACAAAATGCTACCGTTACATGTAACTCTTGTGAATTATATATGTTTAGCAACATGCCCAACAACTTCTCTTACCTCTCCTCTTGTTGTTATACGGGGGAATTATGCCCTCTATGCTTGGGTAAATTTTTTAAAACCAAAAAATCTTGCTTTAAGGAGATAAGATCATCGGAAGGCCCGGGTCAATTACTTGGATGCTCAGCGTCATGGGTTTGTTACCAAATTAAAATAATAAATAAATAAATATAGGTCTAAAAATAATTAATTATAACAACAGTAGCTAGGGTTTTGACAAATACTCGAGGGAGGATCCAGATACGGACACAGTATGAGGTCAGCAACTGCGTCCGTTTGTAGCGTCTTGGTGCATTAAATTACATAAAGTGCATGGGAGATAATAACAGATTAATTGATTAAATTTTTGCTAATAACAAAGTCGTTAAAGTTAGGGCAATTATTCATTGAACTGTCTCATTCAAAGAAATTTACGTGTAATAGAGATATATATACACATATTTTATGCTATGAATTAGTCCACTGGTTGCATCTTTGTCAACCCCATGACGATTTCTACGTACGTATGTGGTCCTCCTTGCGTATATTGTGGTTCAGAAAGAAAAAAGAACGAGTATTGCTATTTTTCACATCTATTTATCCTATTAATTATATACTAATATGAGAAATCACTTAAAACATGTTTACGTTCGGTGAAAGATTGTGGACTAGAATACTGAAATTGAAATTTTTAGAAACTAAGCATAATCTTAAAGGTAGAGAGGGAGGAAATTGAACAAAGCAAGAAACTGTTTAG